>NC_056567.1:15766263-15844705 GCF_013358625.1 Macadamia integrifolia
TCTTCTGACTACCCTTTCTTTCTTAATTTAGGATTTTTATTTTCAGTCGTTACATTATTGCTATCCCTTTCCCCTAAGGTTCATGGCTAGTGTATGTGTTGGCTTTGCCCCTCCTAGCCATAGAACCATCAATTTATTGCTTTTATTTTAATTGTCTCCCTTTCCCTAAAGCCAAGTAGAGTAACCCTTGTAAGAGTGACTCTCTGGTCAAGTAGGGAAGCTCATATTATGATGCATCCCTCGGGCTAAGTAGAGAAACCTACTTGTGAGTCTCTCTCTAGCTTTATCCCCTTTTTTTTACTTTATTTTTATTTCAGCTTTTATTTTTTCCTTTATTTTTTTTTTTTAATTACGTGGGTTGTTTATTTTTAGTTATTTATTTATTTAATTTTAATTGCGTGGCTTGCGTCTTTAAATTATTAGATGATGAATGGTTAGGACGTACGTTATTTTTAGGACGGTAATTAGAATTAGATCACAATCATTAATCGGTTCACTTTCGCATTATTAAAAGAAATAAAAAAAATAAAGTGGCTGCTCTCCCTGTGTTCGACTCGTAGCTACACTGATCCGTACGCTTGCGGTTACATTTTAAATCTCAAACAGTAGTTTACCAAAGTATAGCTCCTAGGGAGTTTTAGAAAGTATGGGTCCAAGAATAATCATATTTAGAATATAACAAGTTGTATTTATAGCTTCAACTCAAAGATATTTAGGTAAGGAGTACTCATTGAGCATTGTCCTAGCAGTTTCCTGTAGTGATATGTTTTTTCTTTCAACAATTCAATTAGATTGAGGTGTCCTAGGAGCAGAGAAGTTATGGTCAATACCATACATGTTGCAATATAAGTCAAATTGAGTTATCTTGTCAAACTCTCCTCCATGATCACTCCTTATGGAGGTTACTTTATAGCCTTTTTGATTTTGTAATTTTTTTTTCTCAGAAATATAGTCCAAGTAAATCTAGAAAAGTCATCTACAATCATGAAAGTATAAGACTTACCATTCAAGCTAGATACATTTATAGGACCAAATAAATCCATATGCAATAATTCCAAAGGTCTAGATGAGGAAACAATATTTTTGGAATTGTGTGATACCTTTGTTTGTTTCCCTTTTTGACAAGCATCATAAAAATCATTTTTAGCATATTTGATCTTAGGAAGATTCCTAACAAGTTCCTTTGACGCTATAGTTTGGCTTAGCTTGATATTTACATAACCAAGCCTTCTATGCCAAAGTGAGGATTCACTATGGTTAGAAACCAAACAAGCATTAAAGGGGCTTGTTTCTTCTAGCATACAAACATATATATTATTTCTCATAGTTCCTTTTAAGATCAAGTCATTGTTTGCATCTTTGATATAGCAATGAGATACATCAAACTCTAATACCACATAGCTGACTCACACTAAGCAAGTTATAATTTAGATTTCTTACATAGTATACATTTGAAATGGAAATACCTCATAACTTAATTATTTCAATCCCAACAATTTTTCCTTTGATGTCATCTCCAAATGAGACCCATCCTCTGTCGTAGGCTTGAAAATAGATTTTTATTGGATGTCATGTGCTTGGAGCATCCACTATCTATCACCCATTCAGCTTCAATCTTGTTCTTCAAGCACACCTACAACAAGAGTTTAGTTGTACATTGATCCCCATAATCTCATGGGTCCGTCACTGTTAATGTCAAATGTCCCTATAGGAACGCAAGTAGTCTTATAATTTTTAGGTCTTTGATTTTGTCTCTGAGATGATCTTGGATTCCTTTGGGTTCTTTGTGATTCATATGATTCATATGATCTTTGAAGTACATAGGATTTTTGAGATCTATAAGGGGGTAAGATCTATAGACTTGGAATTGTCTTTGGTTCCTTTCAATAGAATATCCCCTTTGAGGTTGGGGTTTTCTATATTTATGCACAGATCTTGAGTCCTCTTGAGGTCTATACTGTCTCCTTCTTTGAGGAGTGTAGTAGTAGGCATGGTTGACTTTTTGTCTCTCATTTTGAGAGTTTGTGGTGTTCCTTTTCTTGGCATTACACTAGTTTGAAGAATGCCCATCTGTCTTGTAAAACTACATTTTACATAAGAGGTAGATGATTGAAAATCTTGCCCAACCCTTCTTGGGTTCTTAACTTGTATTTCTTTTCTCCTAGATGGATTTTGTCCATTATAATCTAGTCCTTCTCTTTCATTTGGACCTTTTCATTGTGAGCCAAGAAGGTTGTCGAGATTCTTTTGACCTTTAGTAAAGGTGCAAAGGGTAGTGGTCAACTTTGAGTTTTCTTCCTCAAGTTCACTCACTTTAGATGTTAAGGCATCTATTCTATGGTTTAATGTTTCAACCTCCTTTTCTAACATATTTTTGTCTGATTCAAATTTCAGACTTTCTTCATACAAAGCCTCGAAGGCTTTCTAAAGTTCCTCATTTGAGTCGTTTAGAGAAGAGTCATTCAAGTTTTGGGGATTTACCTCTTGTTCTTTATCTCCAAGAACCATTAAGGCTAGGTTGGTGACTTCTTCTTCAGAGTCGATTTTCTCCTCTTCATCACTTGAATCTCAGGTGGCTGCATAAATTTTCTTCTTTGGTTTGTGTGGGCATTCAGTTCTGAAGTGTATAGGTTTTCTACATTCAAAGCATACAATATCTTTAGTTGAGGTTTCTTTAGATTTGAATTTAGACTTACCTCTTTCTCCATAGGACTTTTCACCGTGAGCTTTGTTCTTGTAGGGTACTTTTCCCTTCTTATTGAGGAATTTGTTAAACTTCTCTGTGATGAGAGATATTTCTTTTTTCATATCGAACTCTTCATCGTCATCGTCATCACTTACTTCCTCAATGGTTTGAGAAGACTTCAATGCTTTAGTCCTTTTTTAGTTTTTAGGAGTAGGTTTGTCTGCCTTTAACTCAACTTCAAGAGTTTGTAAGGATCCCAACAAGTAATTAAGGGATACTTTTGTCAGATCATTAGCTTCTTCTATTGCTTTCTTCTTGGGTCTCCAAGCTGTTGGTTATGCTCTCAAGATTTTTTTTAACCTTTTTAGCATTAGTGTAAGACTTACCTAGACTTTTTAAGACTATTCACAATATCAGTAAAGCGAATAAATATTTCAGTTTTAGATTCATTTTCTTTCATAAAAAATGATTCATAATCGGAGACGAGTTGATCTACCTTTCTTTCCTTTACCTCTTTCGTACCTTCATGTGTGACTAGGAGCATGTCCCAAATTTCTTTGGCTATATCGCATGTTATTACCCGATTAACCTCTTACTTGTTGAGGGCACACTGAAGAAATGTGATATCTCGAAGGTTGTATTGGATGAGCACTATGTCTTCGACAACCCACTCCATCTCATCCTTTGGTACTTTCTTTCCTTCAACTTCTTTTGTGATGATATAGGATCTATTCTCTATGGCTCTCCATACAAGAATCTTATGTTCACAAACAAAATTTTTAAACCTACATTTTCAGAATGAAAAATTTTCTCTATTGAAGTATGGGAGTCTTGAGGTATTCATGCCTTCTAGTGGTCCTTAGGTTGTGGCCATGATCTTTGACTCATTTAAGATAAATTAGTCTTATATATTGAGCTCTCACACAGATACCAATTGAAATAACCTAGAGGGGGGGTGAATAGGTTATACTAATGAAAACTAAAATCTTTTTGAATATATTGGATTCCCAAATGTGATTATGAAATCAAAATTAATATGGAATAAAAATTCACAATCACACTACACCGAGAGTTATAGTGGTTCGACTCAATCCGAGTCTAGTCCACTCCCTACAAGATCCTCTTGTAAGTTATTCCACTAGTTCTCCCTTTCAGTATAGTAGGTAGGAAAAAAAAACATTTTACACAATCTCCTTTACAGGTAGAGAGGTACTTTTAAAATCTCCTTTACGGGTAGAAAAGCACCCTTACAATATCCTTTACGGGTAGAGAAGCACCCTTACAATCTTATTTAGACAAGAGAATCCTACACTAGCCTAAGTATAGTCTAGACAAGTGTAATAGAGAAAATTGGAAGAAAGTTTTGAGTTACCTCGTGTGGTGTATACTATGAATATGAAATGAATAAACAATTGCACCTTAGTTGTCTCCTTTTGTATATGAAGGTTCATGGAGACTTCTAACCAACACTTGAGTTCCTTGAAACATGACAAAGTTGAAACCCAAAGAATAATGCTTGACTGCCACTCAATGGTTTTGATAATGATTGTTTAATGCTCACTTAAATTGTTATTTAATAAAGCCATTAGTGGGGTATTTATATGGGAGAGGGTTGGGCTTAATTTGGGTAACAATATCTTCAATTTAGAAATAAGTTTAAACTCAAATGGGCAAAAATTGCCTCAACTGGTAGGTACCGGATCATGTTATCGTTGCCCACATTATAGCCATTAGACTCATAAAATTAGCCATTGTGTCCAAAATATAGCCGTTAGTGGTATTCAGGAGGTATCCGGTAGGTATCGGTTCAATCCAGTAAGTACCAAATGGCCTCTGTTTTGTGTTTTTAAGTGTCTATCAAATATGAACATGAGACCAACTTCTTAGGTTGCACTAAAGGTCTTTCTAACACGTATATGTATGAGTGTGGTGCGTGTCAGTGTGTGCTATTACAACCTATTCTAGAGACGAGTCTCCAAGTCTTTGTTCACTTGCTTCAAGTCTTCGAGTCTTTGATCACTTGCTTCAAGTCTTCATTCGGTTTTGAGCTCTAATTTCTTATATTTCTCCATATTATTGAGCTAGAGGTCAAGTAACCTTGTGTCTTGATCCTTCACATCAAACTTGGTATGAAAATGATTAGTTGCACACACACTTGTTTGTTATCATCAAAATCGGTATGGAGAGTGGTATTCCCAACATATATTGCATCAACGCTTTAAGACGATGTGTTGCAGTGACTCAAAGGTTGGGAACAATCTGAAATAGGTAAACAGCCAAAAACTAGATTACTTATCGATTTTAACAGCCTAGAAGATATTCTTCAATAATTTACTAAAATTATAAAAGAAGAATTCACGAGAGAAATTGGTGAAAAATTCTTTAAGAAGATGCAAATTATATTCTTTTAAAATTGAGACTGTGTTATATTTTTCAATTTAAAGATTTTTCTGAAATATTTCAAAAATATTTTTATCTACTAGACTAGTCAGGTGAATTTTTTTTGTTGCCACAACTTTTTCATAAACTCCCAAGCCAATAAGATGAGTAATTTTTAAAAGGTTATTCTGAATTTTTTGAAAATACAAATAAGCAAGATACTTTAGGATTAAGAATTGACTATCATCTGAGAATTATAGTAGATCACTGTCTTGAGGTAAAACCTAAAAAGCAAGTTAAAATCAAATTAGTACAACCTATAATTAAAGGTGTTGTGATAAAATCCTTAAAGAAAATGGAAATAGGTTGTCATATTTCTAAAAAACGTACTATAGAAAGTATGAAACGTTTTAAGTGGAAATTATGGAAGAATAATAAGTTTCAAAAATTAAGAAGTATATCAAAATACAAAAAGTTCTAGGCACACCTTTTCATGACCACATTTTTATTGATGTACCAGTGTTCAAAATTTCTTCAATGTTTAATTAATTCCATTGGATTTATATAATTTTGTATTTGTGGTAAGATAACCATTCTTCCACCATCAAACAATATTTTCAAATATAATTATTTATAATTTCTTCGTATTTTAAGCTTAATTTTCTTAATTTAAGATATCTTCTAATTTTTAATTTATAGGATTTTCTATCTAATAAGTTGATCTCTTATTTGTCGTAAATATTTGAGGGTGCAATAAAACAAATATTCTCCATACTTGATATGATTGACAAAACCTTGTAGGAGATGGTCTCTTAGCTAGAGCCGAATAAATATATACCCATATGTTTGATCTAGTGGATCCTAACTAAGTTACTGCACATTTTACAACAATTGACAATTAGTCTAATTGACCAGAGCTATTCCTATCTATTTTTAATAATGATGTTATTCCAAGTTCTATTGCTTGGATATTAAAATTAGTTGAATACCTCATAATTGAAGTATTTAATCCATCTCTGAATATTAACCGATCATACCTTTCTAGTAGATCTATGATCGATAAGTACATTGCTCTAATAAATATATTGTTTCTAACTTTGTCTAATTGAATTACCTTTTGGAGGGTAGTGGCTTTGTTCTCTTTTTCTTTTTCCTCATTTTTTTTTCTTTAATACTTGAATCATAACAATATTTAAGCTTCTATACACATGCTTTTCTAGCAATGATATAAATACCAACTCACTTTTCTAGAATTAGTGCAATTGAATTATACTGAATATGCATTGGTAAATAACTTTCAAGAATATCACTTTCAAGAAGAAAATGATCTTGCATATTAGGAAATGATAAAATTTTTGGAGTAATAATTTATCTTTATTAAATTAAATAATTATATTTTTAGCCTATAATAAATTAGAGCTTCCTTATTGTTAATTTTTTTTTTTTTTTTTAACTTAGTTTTTATAACTTCATCCACTTTTCTGAAGGTAAAGCATTTCACTTACAAGCACTAGTGGTAGAGCCTATATCAACAACAATACACATATTACATGACTTATAACCTGTATAATTAAATGTACCTAAGATATAATTATATTTTTTTTTATTTATTCTTGACATGCTGTTATATTATCAAATTTACTGAAATTTGTTCTTGGCGAATTAAAAATTTGTACAATTTGTGTTGTTGATGAATCTTTTTTAGATTCAGTAGTCTTATTTTTCTCTTTTTGTTCATCTTATTTTTCAAGATTTATATTAGAATTAGACCTTGACGTTGATTCATTAAGACTAAACTTAGAGAAAGAACTTGTCCAGTTATTTTTATTGGAAGATTCTCTCTTATGCAAAGAGTTTTTTTTTTTTTCTAAAACAAAGATTTTTTTCGTGTAACTATAATTTTTATTAGCTTATGAAGTTCCTCACTATCTTGAGTGAACTCACTGATGAACCATTCTGCTGGGATTGAAAATCTTTCGGATTAATCAATCTTGATTGAATTGTAGTATCAAAACTATGTGATTCATATAACTCAACAAATCTTTTTTTTTTTTTCTAAAGATTTATGAGCGATTGATGTGTGTGTTATTTAATTTAGCTCATGGATTGTTTTTCAATAAACTGCATCATAAAATAAAATCAGATTACAGATTTAAATCTTTTGTCATAATTTTGATTCTACTAACTTGATCCATGTTGGGATCATCAATTGAGACAAAATTTAGCCTAATATTAAACCAAACCACACCATTCACTAAATTAAATTCTATTCCACCAATTAATGCTCTGCTTGTCTAAAGCTACAATTAATATTGGACTACCCATGCCTTGTCTAAATAGAAAAAAAATTAGCTGCAACCCCCAGCTGGCAGCCAAAGAAATAGAATATTCACTTCCCCCCTAGGGTTCACAAATACCCTCCTAGGTTATAGTATTTTCCAAAATGGACCCTTTTAGATTCCATTTCTTTGGCTGTCACAGGGGTTGCAGCCATTTGGCTACAACCCAGGCAGCAGCTACTTGACTGTAACCTCGGCAACAGCTAAATTTCGTCCGTCTAAACAAAGCGTCAATATAACCTGTATATTATAAAAAATGAAAATATTGGATAGACATGTGGTCATGAAAGAATCTAGATACACCTTTTTGTAAGACCTCTATAAATAAAAGATGGTTGACCATTATTTTTATTCTCATTTAAAGGATTTCAAAATTGTGAATTTTTTTTCTCTTTTTTTTCCTTTCTTTGGTTTTGTTGAGTATTGAGTACAATCCATAGTGTAATTGGATGGCTTAGTGAATGAGTGCAGTACTACTTGATAGCCTCACATTTTGGGGTTGATTGATAAGTAAACTGTTAGCACTATTAGAGGACCTCTACAACCTTAAGGAGAGTGACCATTGGGCTTGATTCAACTTATATCAATGTTGCAGAATCTAAATCAAGTGAAGTTAATACATTCTTTTTTAATTAGTGGATGTTACTACATAAGAGATATGTCTTATATTATGTTGCTGTTACCATATTATTACAACTCTTAAGGTGGTAGATTATGCTTATAAGAGACTATGGCTTCTTCTACCATGTTTGCCACAGCTCTTACCCCTGCCATGGGCCCATGATCAAACTAAAAAATTGTTTTATACTTCGACTAGATGGAGCCATTCAATGACAAAAGCTTTAAATAATAGAAATAGATGTTGCTATTTGCATTAGCTCAATTGGGGGTTTCTTTTGCTTTGTTTGAACCAAATCTTGATGAGAGTGATGACCTTACACTCAAGGCTAAGACTAGAAGTTTGGATTCAAGTGTGGACAATCAATGCAATAATAGCATACTGAATGTTCTTTTGTTCAATTATATATTATTTTATTCACAATATGAAAACGCGGTGGTGAATAAATATGAATGTGGTGATCAATGTAAGAGGCAATTAGTAAACTTCATTGAAGAAAAAGAAACATAACTTAATCAAAGAGATGTACAAAGAAGAGTTATCCATCAAGACCATCACCCACAATGAAGATAAAGGAAGAATCTCTTCACTCATGAATTCTAATACTTGGATGAGACTTTCAACAACAACCATAACGTTCAAAGCCTTATTCCAACTTAATGGGATCAGTTACATATGGATTCCATGCAAGAATGAACACAAGGATCCATGGAAAAAGATTGACAAATTATGGCAAATTATAATAAGTGTCAGCTGTTAACCTGATGCACCACTACAAATCAACCACAGACTTATAACGACATACTATAATAAGGTACTGGCTATCTACCGGACGTACCATATAAATCGGTCAAGCCAAAGCGTCCTATATGCATTATGTCTACCACCAAGATAATCCATCACCCTAGATTTTTTATTTTTTATTTTTAATCAAATGAAAAAAAATTTAAGATGGATTATTGAAAATATAGTGTTTTGGGATATAAATATACATCACGTTTTAGCTAGTTTGAAAAAAAAAAACCTCATTATAAGGCCTGAGACAAAAAAATAAAGTTTTGTATAGATTTATACACATCCAAGAAAAGGGGTGCTATGCTCAAAGGCCATAAGTTAGTGGTTAGGTCAAAAGACAAGTTAAGTAGGGCCTTTGAATTGCTCCAAACTTCCTTCACCTCCCACTTCTCTTGTAATGCATGTTGCACCCCAAGAAGTAGAGCTCTTACGTATCCTTCAATGATATTACATGTCAATAGGTAATCTATCATTAGCAGGGAGCATTTTCCTTCAAATAGAAAACATACTGCCCACCTGATCATATTGTTAGTGGGGTTGGAAATTATAGCACATATCATAATTGTGTAGTTGAGAGTTGGGACTTTGGGAAGCATAGACCTATAGGGAAAAGGAGATACCTGATTTTGGAGATACTTGATTTTGTGATGGCTCATGTGTGGAGGTGTAATTTAAATTAGTCCACCTAAGCGCCGGTTTTAAGATTAGAAAAGGATTATGTTTTTGTTTATTAAATGTTATATTATTTCTATGAGACCAAATGAAATAAGAGAAAGTAATAAAAATAGAGAAGAAGAAGTTCTGGCCATTCCCAGGGATTGAGAGAGAATTAAAGAAATACATAATTAAGTTTTGAAAGGATTGGGCACAAAGAGAAGTAGTTTGTAAACCCAGTGGGCTAGCTGCCCAGATGTGTTTGGTAAATTCACATGAGAGAAAGATATACCACACAGTCTCATATTGGTTGTTGTAAAAGACACAGTTAGTGTCAACATCCATCACCCAAGCTATTTTCATAAAAAGGAGGAATGAGATAACGAATTCTTGATAGCCTTGCTAAGCAAGAGAGTAACAATTTGAACACACAACTCTACATTGAAAAATACATAATTCCACACAAATCCACATTAAACGCTAGATACACAACACACAACTCCATGTTAAAGACTAAAAATGTAACTCACAACTTGAGTCAGAGGGATCTGTGAATAGTAATTCAATGCACCAATATAAAGTCCATCATCACAAGCAAACCAATTGCAACTCACATGCGTTATGTCTACTACCAAGACGATCCACCATCAACCCTATTATTACGTAATAAGGATTTGGTAGAAGAAAACTTAATAACCCCACTAGGACACCGAATAAGAGGGAGGACATTATTCACGGGATAGAGTCATAGACTACGTCATCCAGTCTCGGGCCCATTTATGGTTGATCCGACCCGAAACAACCAGGTTGTTGGGTCGACGAGGAATGAGAAGTGAGAGGCAACAGTTTTCAAAGTTCAGAACACCTAGCCCCCACCCAAAAAAAAAAAAGAGCGTCAAAGCTCTTTCTATCACCCGTTCATCACCTCGCGTTCCTTCTTTGTATCTGCAACCTATCCATTATTCTTTAACTGGATTTGCTTTCTTCTTCGCATCCTTTCCATTAATTTGGGTTTCTGGCTCTATAATGGTGTATCGATGGCGAAGCGGTCACATTTGACGGAAGTTGGCTGCATCGCCTGTGAAGAATTGTCCGAATTTGGGGCTGGCAAGGAAGGGTGGTTGGTCGAGAACCCCTCCCTTCTCGCAGCCCTAGACACTCATTCTATCGCTCTTTCTGATCGTTCTGTCGTTCTCATTCTCGACTGGAATGAAGATGATCCCTTCAATCGTCCCGTTAAGATCAGACCCTCACTGCCCCCAGCTGAGGGCGAGATTACCGCCATCGAATGGCTTGTCTTTGATGATATTCGTGTAATTTCCCTGGGCACCTCTAATGGGTATCTGCTCATCTACTCCGTGGGAGGCGATCTAATTCATAAACAGGTATCTTCAATGTCGAAGTAGATTCTTTCCTCTTTTGGGTTTGTGTGTGGTTGGGTGATGACACGATTCTTTTGACTCTATAATTCACAATTCGATGCTACAATGGAAGGGATGACACTGAGTATATGATTGCTTGGGAATTTGAATTTCGATAAATTTGAACATTGTTACTTGTTAAAAGGAATGTTCTTGTCTCTTGAAATTTTTTTGTTTAACGCACTTAATTTTTTTATTTTTTGGGAGATTATATTCTTTGTAAATGCCAAAATAAGGTTGCTTGGGACTGTGAATTGTGAAAGGACGATAATAATAGTTGCATGTTGTTTGTTGGAAGGTACACTACAATGAGATATGATGTTTATACTTCACTCTTAACTGAATTGGAACATAAGATCCTGTATACTTATGCTAAATCTATGATAAAAGAATGTAGTTGTTATGTAGCAAGAACTTAGTTTATGTAACTAATGCTATTTCCCAGGAGGATTCTTTGTTATCCACGGTAATATTGCTTTCTGAAGCACATTTTTATAATTAAGATAGTGAGTACTGTATACTTTTTGTATTGATAAAAATGCCCTTAGAAGAATTCCATCCATTATATAAGAATGCCTCTTCAAATTATTATTTCCCTCTGAAAATACTGCGCCAGTTGTAGCATTCCGGCTACAAAATTCGCTGAACACTAATTGTAAAGAGACTGATAATTCAGAGTGCAAAGCAATTTTCCTTTTTAAACATGTGTTTGGCATTAATGAGGCTGACCATTAATCCTCCCTGTCACCTAACTGAACTATGGGATACATTTCAATGAGCTAGATGGCTTTCCATATAGAATTTTAGTGAGATTAAAAGCTTCCAGATAAATTCTAAATTATACTCAGCAATATTCTTGTAACCTCATAACGTTCGTCTACTTTTAATTGCTTAATCTGTCATTCTAACGGAGCAATCGAGAAAATCAACAAACATTCTGCAGCAAAGTTTCATACCATTTTTTTAATGGTCTTAAAGTTTCATATGAACTTTGAAGCCAATATCTTTGTCATAACCATTCTTATAGCTGGATCTTTTGACATGCTCTTGATTTGAAGGCTATTGATGCTGCATAAATCAACAATAGTCCTTGAGAGAAGATTGATCTCTGCTTGGTTATTGCTAATGTTTGAACTGACTTCTTTCTTCCCTTTGTGGGTAACATGCTTCACTGGGTGAAGTAAGAGGATATGGAAAGCAGATCTAACCTTATCTGGATGAGTGGAATTCTTAATGGCAAAAAGCTTTCACAACATACTTTTCCTTGTTTACGGTAGGCACGGAATTAATTGGATCCCTTTCAATAAATTTTGACATTGTTGAACTTGAGTTTTGAGTTTCTGGAAACATGTTAATTCCCAAACAGAATATTTTACAGTATTAGGTTCTCCTGACAATGAGATATTCTTCCATTTGTTCAATCTTTCTGGCTGAGGTTATAAACTTTGCACCCTTTTGTTTGGATTGGTGACCACAAGAATTTTATTAGGAAGGAGAGGTGGAAAGGAAAAGAAAAGGCCGAGAGAACTGCGTCCAAACATGAAAGGGAAACATGACTCACATTCCCCATCATTCCACGTTCTACCACAGATTTGAATCCCCCTCCACCTACTAGCGTCCTCTAATTACAGAACCTACAGAAAATCACCGCAGCTGAAACAGCCCTTAAAGCACCCAGAACAAGTTCATTAAGGAAAGAGTTTTTTATTATTTTTTTATGATTTTTTTTTTAAAATTTTTTATCTGAAGGAAAATAGACAATAGCAAAGGAAAAAAAAAATATTGGCACTACATTGAGGATCTTCACTTACCGAAGAGCAGTTTTTTCTCGCTGCATTTAAGGTTTTCTTTTTGATCTGCCATTTTCCCAGGCATCTAAATCAACTTCACTTTCTTACCCCAAAAAAAAAAAAAAAAAATACTCTCTACCCCGACTTGATCTCAAATGTCTGTCATCCCAAGGTCCTTGCCACCTAGGACAATCATGCCAAATTTCTTGCCCACTCCTTGGGTAATAGAGACCATTTTTTTCTCACTCCTCTTTCTTGTCTCTAGAGAAGTTTTCCTTCATCTTATCTATTTCAATGTGGGGGATTCACCCGTCTACACCTTCTACTTGGATTGACCCCTCCACATCTCTAGTGCCCTATAAGTGTAACTCTCCATTTTTGCACCACAATAGAGACAAGAAATATAGAGATCAAAGCCAGTAGTGCTGATACCATGTGTTCATAGTGTGGAAATAAGTAATTATGGAAAAAGAGGGTCAATAATGAAGAGGATTACACCTTTTAAAAGATTTTCTTTATCATCTAGAGAGGATTGAATTAATGAATTTGTATTTCATATGTCATCATTCTTGAATAATATTATTGGGCAAGAGAACCCTGCCCGCTTGTGCGCGGCTGTGCTAGCAGGCCAATGGGAAGCCACGTGGAGGGATTTGGGCGGGGGGAGGGGGCATAGAGACACGCAAGTGGGAAGGTTTTTTTTTCTCCAGTATTATTTTACTCTAAGTCTGTATCGTTCTTCAATATTCCATTTCTAATCTTAGAAGTGGAAGACCTTTTATTTATTTATAAATTTTTTTAACTCTTTGAAAGACCTTTTATTATTTATAAATTTTTTTAACTCTTTCTGAACTTGGTTATGTACAGATGATATATCCTGGACGTGTACTTAGGTTGAGAGCCCGTGGAACCAGGAATGGGTTTTCACAAAATACATCCTCAGAGGAGGTTTCTATTGTTATGCCAGGTGTAATAGCACGCTTTGATGGATCAGATATTCAGGTATATCTTGTCAGTAATATGTAAGAAGTGCTGTGATAATATTGCATTTTTGATATGTCAATGACTAACTAGCACCGGCAATTGTGAGTTGTCTTTTTTGAGAAGGGAACTGTTATCACTTGAAAATAGACTTACGAGAATAGGTTGAACTCTATTCACTGCAATATTTTATCTATAAGCTGTATATTTTTTTAAACTGAGACATCTTGAGAGCTTTCTGACTAGTGCACCTAACAAAAGCTACATGCTTGGGATGTAGAACTTGCTCCAACGGTGGTTACAAGAAGCGCGCTCACAGTTTTGGGATCAGAAATTGCAAAAACAAGATCCAGAGGATCCAGGAAGTTCATATGGTAGACTGCGACACCAGCTGTGGAATGTCAGCAAGTATGGAACGTGTCTTGATGCGGCAATTACAGGGATAATGCCTCCTCCACTGATGGAAGTCCAGGTTAAATAACTTTTTATTAGTTTTATGAGTTGATTGATGGTTATTGAAAAAAAAAAAAAAAAAAGCCGGGATCATGGGCTCTGGACTAGTCTCAACTGGCTATGCCTTTTCCGAACTACTACTGGTTGGCGACATGAATTCTGTTCCACCAATTTCCTCTATTAAGCATAGTTCTGCTGTTATGTCGTGTTTTCTTGCCACTTTGACCGAGGTTGTTTTCAGTCTCAATTTTGTTGTTTTAAAATTTTTTATTTGCACCTCCATATTACTCTTCATGCTTAAAAGTCCTCATCAGACATGTTTGAACGACCTCAAATGACTTTCTTCATCTCGGCACATATTGGTTTTTCTTCCCTTGGATTTATTAACTTTTTGTTTTTTCGTTTGTCTTGCTGCTTATCCATCTCAACATCCTTCCTTAGATATGCCCATTATGTGTATTTGTTGTTTCTTCAGCTTTGTGTATTTTTTCTGGTCTTTAGCCATTTTATGAATGTGATCATTGTTTTCAATAAAATGTATTAAACACATAATATTCCAGAAGCTTCTCAGTTAATCTGCCTGCAATGATTCTAAAAGCAGCAACCTCTTCAATTTCTCCCTCCTTCATTGCTTAATTATGATTTAACCAATGTAATTAAGACACCAGGCATCTCTTGATCATTAGTCTTTACCACCGTTGCATTCCTACTCCTATTTTTATCATTGTTTAGTTGTTTACAGTCAATGTTGTGTTTGTACTGCTACTCTTACTTATATTTTATTTTTAGTCTCACTTACCTCAAGTCCTCTGATTGTAAAGCATTTCCTGATGGTTTAAATTTGGCGTGTACCCCGTGGTGAGGTTTACTAGACTGAAGAGAAACACTAGAAAACCCATTAAAAAAATCAGAACCGCAGACCAAATTTGAGAACATTAGACGGAAAATTGGAAGGACAATATCTCCCAATCTACCCAACTGGTGAGGCTGCAACCATGGTCGAATGGAGGTCCTAATAGGTCAATGTAGTACTGATTTAGAGGAATAAAACAGTACCAAACAGGATTGGAAGCAGAAAATAAAATTCCAGATTATGGAGGAATTCTGACAACTCTAGGGAAGGGGTGAAACCATAGAAATTAGGGTTCAGAAAATTAAATTAAGTTACTGATTTCAGTTATGGTGTATTCCAATATCAGTAGCTTAATCGAAACCTGCAAACAGAACTGGTTATGGAAGATGGAAGGCCTAAACAGTGTTCTAATGAGGGTAGGGGCAGAATTGGTATTATCAACATATCTCCAGTTGAATACAATCGGATGGCTGAATTGCTTGATTCGAAAAAACATACATCCAACCTTCTATTCTCTTATTTCTGCTGCTGTCAATTAAGTATTATTTTTAATTTTATTCAACTTGACCTTTGGCTTCCGAAGAATGGAGGGTAGGGGAATGGCTATCTCAGTTTGGGTGTCTCACCTCAATTATCCTAGTTGATCAACACAACCTATCTTAGACAAATATTTGCAAATAGCAAGAAAAAATTTCATTCAATCCATTCGTGTACAAGTAGCCCCTTACAACCTTATATAGAATACTCAAAACAGACTGAAACACTAAAAAATAAAAGCCTAATCCAATTCTTAACTAATTGGGAAACTGTTTGGCAAAATATTATGCAAGTGAACCTATGGAAGGTTTGTATTGGGATTGTAGATGTGCTAGAGTCATACAGATTTGAGAATGTGTCTAATCAAGAGATGTGAGCACTCCTTTTGCCTCTATGGCTCTTAGAAATTTTAATGTTCTTTGCTAATCGTGATGCATGGATTGAAAAGATAAGGACAAAATATGATAAATTAAAGACAAAGATGAATGGATTGTGTGATTTGTTGTCGTTCAACATACCAGAAACGTGATCTGTTGTCTCTGTTAATGTTTAACATACCAAAAACGTGATCAGTCCACTATAAACCATACAATGTAAGTAACAAGATTATCTACTAGTCAAGAATTGATTGGTTTATTGATTCTACACTTTAGAACTTGAAAGGAAATACAAAACTGAAAGGAAGTGTCAATGTACTGAGTAAAACTAAAAAGGCAATGAAAAAAGGAAAAACAAGAAACATGAAATAAAAGATATGCTTAATAATTTGTGTGATTAGTTTGATGATGCTTTCTTTCTCCTGCCAAAATTCCTTCTATAGTTTTTGAGAGATCCTGCTCTTTTGGCAGTTTCCTAACTATAGGGACCTACATTTTATGTCCTTAGTGGGACAATTATTGGATTTCCACCCCCTTCATTGGTTGTAACTGCCTTAACCACTTAAACCACGTGTTTGCAACTTCCTTGGAATTGAACCACCTCAGTACGGATTATGTTGACCGAAAATTGGTTAAGATGACCGAAAAGTCAGAATCAGTTAAACTAATTGAAAATTTGAAATCGATCAACTAATCGAAAAAATTTGTATTCAACCAACTAATCCAAAAACATCAAAATCGGTCAAGTTGACCGAATATTGGTCAATTTTTAATATCGGTTCCTCATTTATCGGTCAAGTTCATAGTTGTTACGGCGCCAAGGCGAACCAAGGCGGTGGAGGGTTGTCTAAGTGCTTAGGCGAAAAGGCGCACGGCTTGAGGCTACCAATTGTTATTTTTTATTTTTCCTATTTTCTAACATTATTTAGTAAGCTATATATACCTTGTATCATAAAAAATCAAGATTAAGCAACATCAAGTCATTAAAAATCAACATTTAGCCATATTAAATCATAAAAATTAACATTAAATCATATTAAGTTATAAAAAATCAAAATTTAGAGAAATGCTCTGGTTCTATAATAAGTTTGACTGGTCAAATGATATTATTTTTACATGAGACTTTTTGTATCAGTTATAATATAAACCAACTTTCCAACAAGTCTAAGATTACTTAAATCTAAGTTGTAATGACAAAGTTATGTTCCGGTCAAACTTATTTTTAAGTGCGCGAATGCTGTTAAAATCGTCTGAATGAAAATAATTTTATGGATATCAAAACAAAAAGTTATTTTACCGGACTTTTGGTTTTTAGCAATGTTTTAACGTGATAGAATTTATAAAATTTTCATAATTGAGAAAAACTCCAACATTTAAAAGTTGAAAATTGCTCCTATAACCAAAATCCAGTTTTTCTTCTTGGACTGAGGGGTTGACTTTTTATCCTTTTGGAATTTGATTTTTAAACTATTTTTATTGGATTCAAATAGGGGGTATTTGCTTATTTATGAATAATATCTTAAGTAAATGAAATAACAAAACACAAGGCGACATGCAGTGCAATTGTCGCCTTGGCGATGCCTTGACAACTATGGTTAAGTTGACCGAAATCTTTCCTGGAACCAACTTACATTGGTATGTATTGATCGACCTCGTTGACTAGCTTAGCTCACATACTCTAATCGATCTCTTTAATACAAGTTTCTTATCATCAGTCAAATAGATTGAAATAGGGTGTAAACAATGCCTCTCACAATCCTTTGGATGATTCTATTTATCAGTTAGTGGGTAGTCTAATAAGGATTATAGATTAGGATAGCTCGATCTATCTCCTTTTGGCAGGCCTCTCCTTGATTGATAATTTGGACAAATCTACGCTAAGCATGTTGAATGATGGGAATGGATTTTCATCAACTAATTCGGCTTATAATAAGTTCCCATGGATGGTGCTTTTCTTTGCCCTCTTCTTTGAGGAGCAGTTCATAATTGGTTGCTTGTATAACCAGTTGACCGAGGTCTGTGAACTTTTGACTAGCAAACCTGTTTTGCAGCCATCACTTGGGGGCCGATCAAGTAACTTAGCTGCTATACGGGAAAACGCCATCCAATTGGGAGGTTATCCAACCCAGATCCAATATGGATTATCATCAACAATGGGAGGAGAAATCCAGCGATGAACCTGAGGCCGAATTGAATATGGCCAAACGTATTTGAAATACAAACTGAGGGACTTGATGACCAGAGTGGGAGACCAAACGCTATACCATTCCTCCCTCAGAACGGTCTAAGGCCACAAGCTGGTTCAATGCCCAACTATGTTAAGGCACAAGCCACACAGAATCTCTTGGTCAGGAAAACCGAATGCTGATTGACCAAGATGAGTTAGCATAGATAATGCAGGACTAGATAAATCTTGCTTATAGACCAATAACCAGACTGATTTATGGGAATCTGTACCCAGAGCATTTAGATCACATTGATTTTGGTTGGGACCATAAAATACTTGAGTTTACGAAATTCTTGGGGGAAGACAACATGTCAACCTTAGAACACATTGCCGATTCACAACGCAATGTGGTAAATTGGGAGCCAATGAGATCATTAAACTTAGGCTCTTCCTAAGCTCATTGATCAGATCAACATTCATTTGGTATTTCAACCCACCGACGAATTCCATACAGAATTGGAAGGACATGGAAGACCGCTTCCATGCAAAGGTTTTCCAGTCAACAGTTCACAGACCTCGGTCAATTGATTATACAAAAAACCAATTATGAACTGCTCCTTAAATAACAAGAGCAGTGAAAAGCAGCATCCTTGGAAACTTATTATAAGGAGCCAATTTATAATCTGAATGTAATGGGGTCAGGCGAAAACAAATCAGTTAGTGTTGCACTAATTCCATTTCTATCTCCTACGATGCGCTAGCCGTATTCGTTCTTGTTTAGGCATGCTAGAATCCCCTTTTGGATAGAATCAAAATAAATCTGACTTCGATCAAGGCGAATAGAGTCCTCTGGTGCCCCAATTGCTCCAGGGAATTAATGGAGATCCAAAAGATTTGGGATAAACCAAAATCAAGGGTGAACAAAGGAATTTGAATCCCAAAGAACGTTATTCATTGCATTAAGATAAATTCTGAGAAGTACAAGAGTTTCACTAGTGGGGAAACTTGTTGAAATTACAACTAAAGGAAAACAAAAGTCCTAAATAGAATCTATGATTGTAAAAGGGATAAAACTTGAAAAGGGTTGCATTTTGTGTTGTTTGTTGAGTTGATCCTTTTACATGAATTTTTTTCCCCCTTAAATAGTGGCCTCGAATTTCAAATGCAAAGAATTAGTTGAGAAACCGCTCCCACTCTCTTACTTTTCTCATTACCAGGGAACATCTGTCCAAATAATACTGGACTTTTGACACGTCTTCATATTCCTCTATGTAGTTGTGCCACATGAAGAGTTATCCCATAAATCCGAAATTCACCACCAACGGTTAGTTATGTAAGTTGTGAAAAAGCTATCGCTGACGGTCAGTTGAAATTTCCAAACAAAGAAAACGGAGTGATGTTAGTTGATGAAAAATCCATTCCCATAGGTCAACATAGTTAGTGTAAATTTGTCCAAACTATCAGTCAAGGAAGGGCATGCCAAAAGGAGATAGACTGAGTTGTCCGAGTCCATAATCCTTATTGAACTACTTGCTGATTGATAAATAACATTGTCCAAAGGATTTTGAGGGGCAATGTTTACACCCTATTTCAGTCTATTTAACCAATGATAAGGAACTTGTATAAAGGAGATCGATTCAAGTATGAGAGTTGAGCTGGTCAACGAGGTTGGTTAATGCATAGCAACGTGAGTTGGTTCTAGGGAAGATTTCGGTCAGCTTGACTGACAATGAGGAACTAGTATTAATAATTGACTGATATTCTCTTTCCGGTCAGTTGACCGATTACGAATTTTTTTGGTCAGGTGACCGATTTCGACTTTCCGGTCAGGTGACCGATTCTGAATTTGTAGTCAGCTTAACCGATTGTCGGTTAACATAATTCGTACTGAGGTGGTTTAGTTCCAAGTTGTGAATACATGATTTAAGTGGTTAAGGCAGTTATAACCAATTAACGGGGTGGAAATCCAATAACTGTCCCACTAAGGACATGGAATGTTGGCTCTTGTAGTTAGGAAATTTCCAAAAGAGCGGGATCTCACAAAAACTATAAAAGGAATTTTGGCAGAAGAAAGGAGGCATCATCAAACTGATTACACAAATTATTAAGCCTGTGTTTTATTTCATTTTTCTTTCTTTTCTTTTTAGTTTTACTCAGTATATTAGTATTTCCTTTCAAGCTCTAAAGTATAGAATCCACTAGTCAGTCAGTTCTTGACTAGTGGATAATCTTGTTACTTACATTTTATGGTTCATAGTGTAATGATCATGTTTCTAGTATGTTGAACATCAACAGAGACAACAGATCACACAATCCATCCATCTGTCTTTTAGTTATCGCCTTCTGCCCTTATCTTTTCAATCCCTACGGCATGATTAGCGAAGAACATTAAAAGTCCTTAGAGCAATTGAGGTAAGAGGAGTGCTCACATCTCTTAATTAGAAGTCAGAAACACATTCTCGACTCTGTACGACTCTGGCATGCCCATAGTCCCAATACAAACCTTCCATAGATTCACTTGCAGAATTTTTTTTTTCCAATCATAAATTGGCACACCCGGTGGTGATGTAGATCCATACTTTGGGAGGATCTATTAGAGGAAGAAAGGCCCAACCAAGAAGGGCCTAGCGATCCACACTTAAGTCCACTTCAAGTGGCTGAATTAGTTGTTAGAAGAAGGGCCAATTGGGCCCATCGATTCTAGCTATAGGTATTTATTTAAATGTTTAATAAGTGAGGCCCATTGGGCCCACTGATTGTAATGTTCTATATGGACTCTTAGTTAAGTAACTTATTCCATGTTGGAGTTATAGTCCTAGTCCTATTATGAGTCCAAGTCCTACTATGAGTGTCTAGTCTTAATTGGAAACTAGCTTTTAGTTATGTCATGATTGCTATTCTGCTCTCTTTAAATAGAGGAGCCCATGTACTCATATTTTCAGATTTGAATAAAGAAAATGGCAGTCAATTGCTTAGAACAGCCGGGATAGCTGTGGGTGAGAAGCCCGAGCCAAGATAGCCAGTCCTCTCCCACTTTCCCTTTGTTATTATTCTCTTGTTCCTGTAATCGATCACTTAATTCTGTTCACTGTTGTTGCCCTTATTAATTTTATACAATTGAGTTCTGTTCCTTGAGATCGATCAACAAGAAGCACCCCTTTTGCCAATATTGAGGATCTGATCTGCTTGACTATTGGAGTACCTGTTCTTCACCATAAGTGGACTACGCGATCCACCTTGGAAGACTGTTTGAAGCTGCCAGCTGCTGTCCCTGCAGAATTCTGACAAATTCTCTCTCCTAGGTCTGATTTTCAAGAAAGTAATTATATCATCAACCAGCCGTCAGAAGCCCTTCAATTTTTTAGGTTTTTGTACCCTCCCTAGAGACTACCTACACCCAAGATTGCAGCTCATTTTGAGCTCCACAACTGCAGCGGCCCCTCTCTCTGTGGGTTTATCGCAGGTTAGTTTCTCTCTCCTGGCCGATTGGTATTTTCTTGGGTTTTCTTTGTGGGGCTGTCTTTATCTTGTGTGGGTTATTTCTGGTTGCTTTTCCCTTGGTCTCCCAAGTATTCTTGAGTGCAAGTAGCTAACCTTTAGTCATTAGTTGTATTGTTTGGGGTTGTAACTTGTAGGGTAGTTTCTTGTAACCTACTCCTACATTAAGTGGTATCAGAGCTATGGCTGAAGAAAGCTCAAAACAAATCACTCTGGAAGATGTGTGGAAATCCCTTTAGACTTTGATTGAAAGGCTGGATGGTCATGATCAACAATTGGCATAACTAAGACAGTCTATTGCTGCTCACTCCAATACTCAGGCTACTGCTGCCCAAGTTAATGCTTAGCCTACTGTCAACACCACTGCCTATGTACCTAGAAGGGTCACCTTACAGGCTCGAAGGAATCTACCAGTTCGAGGTGGAGAATATGAGGAATATGAAGGTCTCCAATTTCTCTAGGATGATACATATAAGGTGATGTTGGAATTGAAAGAGTACAACGGAAAACATAATCCCCTCTACTTCCATGATTGGCTGAACTCCTTTGATGATTATTTCCATTGATATTGTATGCCTAAAGAAAGGAAAGTCCAATTAGTTATCACTAAGATATAACAGGTGGAGCTAAGGACTGGTGGAGAGCTGAAGAAGAAAAACTCATGCACATGCGTTAAGGACCTCCCAGTTGGAAAGACTTGAAACCAAGGTTCAAGGTATGGCGTTTCGACCCTTGGGGATCCCAAAATTTCGGTCGAAACTTGGGAAATTCGAGGAAACCAGGGAATTTTAGACATTTCTAACACATTCACATCATTAGTTTTATTAAAAAAAACACACACACACACACACAGTCATACTTGTGTGGTGAATCAAAGGTTCAGTAATCATTACACTGAGTTGTTCACTGAAATATGTTGTAGGTAAATGCATTTTCAAAAACAGAAAAAAAACAATAACATCCAAAAAAAATTGGGCCACCGTGAATGCGTAGATCGGGTCCTCCTAAGTAACATATAAAAAATTTACATAATTCTACTTATTTATAAGTATATTCTATAAAAAAAAATAATTTTTAGGGAAGTTGGGACTTACCTTTTTGGTCCAAGTTGTCTTTCTTAGATGAAGCACGAACCACCCTTAGATTCAACTTTGTTAGGCAAAAAATGGAAATCTCCACTGTTTCCCTAAGTTTTCCACTCCTAAGAGAATAACCTAAGAAGAGGGTCAAATTCTGCTAAAGAAGGCTTGGGTTTCTTTTCAAACTAACTTATATAGGACCTTTGGGTGGAACCAGCTAGTTTGGTCGAAATTTTCCATGTTTCAACCGAAATGTGGGAAATTTCTTTGAAACATAGTCGAAACCTGTGACTTTTAAAAGTCACAGGACATATAGTTTCGACCCTTAGGGATACGGTCGAAACCTGCAAAATTCTTGAACCATGCTTGAAATTGATCCTCAGTGATAGGTTCCTACCACCGACTTATAGACGTCGACTCTATGACATGCTAAATACCCTTAGGTAAGGTACTATGACTGTAGAAGAATATGTCAATAGATTTAATGAACTACTTTCACGTACAGGTGCCTATTATGAAGATGAAGAACCATTTCAAATTGGGATTAAGGCATGACATTGTGAGAAGCTTAGTGTGATACAACTACCCTAGTACCCTCTATGAATACATGTATTGAAAAATCACTAGAGGCAGAGGATCTGATTGAAACATCCTCTAGGGGGTACAACTAGCCTACTGACAACAAGAGACAGTTTGCACTAACCAAACCCAGTGGATTCCCTACCCGAGCTCCACAAATTACATAGGATAAAGGTAAGGCTCCAATGGGGGGGAGGGAGACAGGAGTTGTGACATACTATAGCTGTGGGTGAACTGGTCATGTTGCAAAATTCTGCCCCAAGCGTGGACGATCCAACTCCATCAATCATGGTTTTAAGTATTGGTACGTATCGTACCATATTGGTCGATACGTATGTGTATCGGCCCTTACCGATACGATACACACTGATACGATACATGAAATTTTTAAAATCCTTTCGTATCGATATGTATCCTACGATACATACCGATATGCACCGATACACCATCGTTACACACCGATACGATACGATATAACACTGATACGCACCGATAAGTATCGATAATCTATGGAAAAAAGAAAATCGAGGTGAAATGTATATTTTGGTATGTATCGATACGTATCGGTGTGTATCGATACGGTATGATACGTACTGATACAGTGTGCTACGATTATATAATGGCCAAGTTGGGTAATTTTTCAGAAAATAGGATTTTTTGAGGGGTTTTTGTTCAAAAGTTGTTGCTAGCCATATTTCTCTCTAACTAAAGTGGAAATCAAGATTGGGAATAAGGATTTTACATTTATGGAACAATTACAAACCTTCAATTCTTAGAGCCCGTTTGATAACATTTCAAGAAACTTGTTTCTGTGTCCAGAAACGGCAGAAATGGAATAAAAAGCGTTTGATAAAACTGTTTCGTTTCACTTGTTTTCAGAAATAGAAATTGAAATTTCTAAGTATTTATGGTTCAAGAAACAACCCAGGCGAAACAAGTTACTTGTTTCGCCGTTTCTGGAAACGACTTGTGGCCATTCTTTCGTTGGTTACTAATTGACTTCTAGAAACATGATTTATCAAACACCTTCAATTCCGTTTCTGTTTCTATAAACGGAAATTTATGTTTCTGCCGTTTCTTGAAACAGAAATGGCAGAAATGTTATCAAACGGACCTTTAGTGCGATACCATCAATTTAGTGTTTATGCATAATACATGTTATCAATAGCTTTTTTTAACAAAATTTTTATGCAAAAGTGTATAAAAAAATGTTTCCTATCCATTTATGTGCGTATCTTTAGCGTATCTCCGATACGATATGGTACCCTCCAATACGTATTTTAATTTTGGCCGACCGATATGGCGACTGATACCGATACTTTAATCCTTGTCATCAATGCCATTGAGTCCAACCCTGATTTGCAAATCCATGAACCTCAAGATGATGCTTGGGCTGTTAATGTTGCTATTGAAGGGATGGAAGATGAACTTGAAGATGAGTATGCACCAGAGGATGATGATCCTTATGCCTATGTCAATGTGGTTGCAAGAATCCTAGTGGCTGAATCTAAGGGGGAAGACTGGAGGAGGCACAACATCTTCTACACTCTGATGTCTTGTGGACCTCATAAAGCTTAGGTGATTGTGGACAACGGGAGTTGTGTGAATGTAGTATCCCAAGCCTTCATGGTGGAAGGAAAACTAATGACTGAAACCCATCCACAACCATACAAGGTATCACTGCTAGACAACAACACCATGGCTCTAACTCAATGTTGTTCTGTACCACTGAAGGTTTCAGATTATGAAGAAAATGTATAGTGTGATGTCATTCCCATGGTCTTCATTGATGTGCTACTTAGAAGGCCTTGGCTCTATGACAACAATGTTCTAGTTGGAGGTACTAAGAATTAATGCTTCTTCGATCACAAAGGCAAGCCATTCATTCTAAATCCACTCAACATTCCACAAGTGAAGGATAAGTTAAGGGCTGCCCAAGTAAGAAGACAACCTGTCTTAAAGAATGTTGCAAAGACCTCTAATGCAAGAGTAGATTACAAGAAACTACCCCAGCAGCTTATAACCCCAAACAATACAAATAGGACCAGGAAACAAAGAAATATGACCATCAAACAAACCCCCAAGGATACAATACCCATACAGGAGCAAAATCAGCCAAAAACCTAACCCGATAGGAGAGAAAGACTTGCTATAGAGTTAGAGAGAGAGAGAGAGAGAGAGATGCAGCCAGGTCTGTAAGAGTCCGATTGAGTTGCACTCTTGGGCATAGATATCACTAGGGAGGGTACAAAAACCCCTAAAGTTGAGAGGATTCTGACGGTTGGTTGTGAAGTTACAAGCTTTCTTGATTTTCTGACCTAGGAGAGAGAAAACTTCTAGATTCTTCAGAACAACAGCTGGTTGACTTCAGATGGTCTTCAAGAGAGGATCGATTGATCTTCTAAAAGTGTAGAACCAGTCCCCAAAATGATCTGCAGACCAGATCTCAGACTTGGGCAGCAATGAGGGTCGATTGGCTTCAAGAACAGGAACTCTTTGGCTGATCGATTCTGGTTTTTTATGCTTGGACAGATCTGAACTTCTTTAATACTCACAGCAGCAGTAAACATAAACAACAACAATTGAGAATGAAAATAGAAAGATTAAACAAAGAAGAAACAAGGGAAAGTGGGGGGAGGAGGTGGCTATCTCAGCCTGGGCTTCTCACCTACAATTATCTCAACTGCTTTAAATTTAGTTGTAAACTTTCTTTTTATTCAAATCTGTCCAATAATGGTACATATGCCTCTCTATTTATAGAGAGGAAGTTTACAATCATACTAAAACTAGGAGCTAGTTTCCAAAGAGGATTAAACACTCCTATTACAACTAGGAATTGAAAAAAGACTAGGACTTGACTTTATGACTCCAACATAGAGTCAGACTAACTAACTACTAGTCCATATAGGACTTTACAACTGACCAGTGGCCTAATGAGCCTTTATTGAATTAAATAACAACTAATTAAACTAATGACTTAAATCCCGTTTTCCTACCTTCTACCCATATTTTAGGCCCATTAAAGTGGCCCATTTCAAAGAAAACCCATGGGATCAAAGGCCCAATACATACATAACACAACTCAAGACTTATTTGCAATAAAATAAGCCCAAGCGACTTATCTACATCAACCTCTCCCAAATGAACGACTAAACAAAAGAAGCAACCATTCAAAGACAATATCAACAGGAAGCCCTCGTTAGATAACAAGCTATGCGTGTTGCCCCATTGGGAGTTCTTGACTACTAGTGAAGAGACCGGACTGATCTTAGCCCTCGTTACTAAAGCAGCTGAACCGGTGAAAGAGGTTGCACACCCACCACAAATCAAAGAGTTACTTGTTGATTTTTCAGATTTGGTGCTTGATGAATTGCCAGATGAACTACTACCTATGAAGGACATCCAACATGCCATTTACCTAGTGCCTGGGTTAGTACTCCCAAATCTGCCCACTTATCGTCTCAGTCCCACAGAGCATGCTGAGCTCAAGAGACAAGTGGTGGATGATTTGTTGAGAGAAGGTTTCTTTATTGTCATCAAAGAAAAATGAATCATAGCGTATGTGCATTGACAGCTGTGCTATCAATAAGATCACGGTAAAGTACAGATTTCCTATTCTTCATTTGGATGATATGCTAGACATGTTGACAGGAGCCTCTATATTTTTAAAGATTGATCTCCAAAGCGGCTACCATCAAATTCGAATCCGTCTAGGGGATGAATGGAAAACAACCTTCAAAACCAAAGAAGGGCTATATGAATGGAAGAGTATACCTTTTGGACTCACCAATGCACTTAGCACTTTCATGAGGGTGATGACACATGTACTGCGCCCCTTCATTGGCAAGTTTCTTATAGTATACTTCGATGACATTAATCTACAATAAAGCACAAGGTGAGCATCTTGAGCATCTGAGACGTGTCATGAGTTAGAATATATGAAAGGAGAGGAACAATGAGATGTGAGATGAGGAAGAAGTAGAAGAGGGAGTGATGTAGGGCCTTAGGGCCTTAGGAAAGAAAGGGAAGAAATCCTTGAGTGAACTCAGAGTTGTAGGGAGAAGAGAAGAATCACACAAAAGGGGAGGGGGAAGAAGGTCTCATGACTAAGCAAACCACAAGGTTTCAACCAATTAATTAATTCATCATTCAAAATCTGTCTAATTACTTGGGTTACATGCCTTTATACAATAAACTAAAATTAAAACTTACCTAATAAAATCTAAAATAAAATTAGCAACTCTTAATTTGCTTCCTAAATTCTAACTAATGAAATTAGAAACAAAATAAAACTTAAATTGGTAACTCCCTAATTGACTATTAACTACCCAAATTAAAAGATTGCAAATAATCCCAAACAAAATAAAATCCTAAATTTCCTAATGGATATAAAAATCCAATCGGACCCGGTTCATCTCGGTTGAGGTTGCCCGAAGGGTTAATCCGGTTCAACAACATCAATTTTGCATCAACTCCTCCGATGTTGAGAAGAACTTATGATGACAACAATAAAAACTCACGAACGGAGGTGAATTGCTCGTCGTCTGCATCGTGAACAAAATCCATGATGTGAAGCTTTGGAGGTGCATTCAAGTCTAGAAAATCTCGGGGAAGAATAAATTCATGATGGTGAACAAGTGGCGCTGCATTAATTTCCTCCATTACTTGATCCACAATTTTCTCTCTTTCTATTGTCATCACTTGTTCCACAATAAGATGGTCTTCCACTTGTGTTGATGCCTCTTGATGTAGATAAATCACTTAGGCTTATTTTATTGCAAATAAGCCTTGGGTTGTGTTATGTATGTGTTGGGCCTTTGATCCCATGGGTTTTCTTTGAAATGGGCCACTTTAATAGGCCCAAAATATGGGTAAAAGGTAGGAAAATGGGATCTTGTTCATTAGTTTAATTAGTTGCTATTTAATTCAATAACGACCCATTAGGCCATTAGTTGGCTGTAAAGTCCTATATGGACTATTAGTTAGTTAGTCCTACTCTATGTTGGAGTCATAAAGTCAAGTCCTAGTCCTATTTTGAATTCCTAGTTGTAGTAGGAGTGTCTAGTCCTATTGGGAAACTAGCTCCTAGTTGTAGTAGGAGTGTCTAGTCCTATTGGGAAACTAGCTCCTAGTATTAGTATGATTGTAAACTTCCCCTTTATAAATAGAGAGGCATATGTTCCATTATTGGACAGATTTGAATGAAAATTAGTTTACATTTATGAAAAAAAGTTTGCAACTAAATGCTTAGAGCAGCTGAGATAGCTGTGGGTGAGAAGCCCAGGCTGAGATAGCCACTTCCTTTATTCTCTTTCACCCTTCTCAACCCCCCATCCGTTTTATTCTTCTTTTTTTATTTTATTTGCTGTAACATTCAAGAGGTATAATTCAGATTCTAATAAAAGCCTGCAGAAATTAGAACCGATCAGCAATCCTAGTGGGAATAGAGAGATCGATCTCCTCTCTTTCTCTCTTCTGTACTCTGTTCAGCCAGGTCTTCAATCAAGGTATTCCAGGCCTCATAAGGGTCCCATGATCCTTACCTAGTCACTATTGGAAGCATTCAGCTGCTGTTCTTGAAGGTTCTTCTCAATTTTCTCTCATAGGTCAGAAAATCAAGAAAGCTTGTAACTTCACAATCAGCCATCAGAATCCTCTCAACTTTGGGGGTTTTTGTACCCTCCCTAGGGACTATCTACACCAAAAAGTGTAGCTCAATCGGACTCCCACAAACCTGACCGCACCTTTCTCTCTCCAGCTCTATAGAAGGTTTTTTTCTCTCCTATCGGGTTGCGTTTTGGACTAGTTTTGCTCCTATATGGGTATTATATCCTTGAGGGTTTATTTGATGGTATTATTTCTTTGTTTCTTGTTCCTATTTGTATTGTTTGGGGCAATTGCAGAGTTTGTTACTTGTAATCTACTCCTGCATTACCTCTGGTTCAACTTGTGGTTGTACTGAGGGTATCTCTTTCTCTGACTTAACCAATTCATGGAGATCAAATTTTCGACCCATGTGGTAAGCCTAGAGGGTGCACATATTGTTGTCACGATCAAGAAAACCGTCTCGTTCCAACCGCCCTCGACCCATTTTAATGATGCGCTGAGGAGAGTTAAACACTTCACAAAAAACACCATCATAATAAGGAGGAACAGAGAATTCAACAAATACGTTATCCTCCGACCCATAAAAATCTGACTGGTCTTTGACAACATGTCCACTACAGATCTAGAGACAAAATTTTCATTTAGATGCTCATCAATTAACAATTTAGCAGACTTTTCATTGGGCAACCGCACTCGAAATTTGAACACAAAGGAATCCATGACCAATCTTGTGTCAGAATTGCTATGGGCATAGTTGTCACGGCGTCAAATCGATCCAAGGCGGTGGAGGGGTGGCTAATCGATTTGGCGATTAATCGCCCATTTTGGCGTTGCCATGGCGGTCAAATCGCCCGTGTGTCATTTTTTATTTTTTCTATTTTCTAAAATTATTTAATATGCTACTTTTTTATTTTTCCTATTTTTTAAAGTTATTTAGCATGCTACAAGCCTAGAATATATACCCTATAACATATAAAACAAACATTAAGTAACATCAAATCATCAAAAAATCAACATAGCCATATCATGTCATCAAAAATCAACATAAATTATTGACTTATACAGTTATACATCAATTCATCACTCATCAACATAGTTGTCACGTGTGGCATAGGGACAAACAATCAAGGAGCATTCTTTTGATTACTAAATATAGGGGAAAATGAAGCTTGAAAGTAAAAAATCAACATGTACATCACACAAAAGTAAAAAGTAAAAGGCTAACCTGTGATTGAAGCTTGAAAGTAATGATTGGAAGTGAGTGAGCAACCTGAACAAAGTAAAAGGTATATATGTCAATATATCATATATGAATGACAGAATGAGAAATATATATTTGGAAACCAAAAAATAGAATCATTAGATCAAATGATGAGATAAGTGGCTAACCTGTTAAGCTATTAGTGACTTACTGAAGCAATAAAGCTTGATAGCAAATGAACTCAACATAAAAAAAAAACTTAACTAATCATCCAAGTTCAAAGTTTAAAGTTTAAACAATATATAAAATCCAAACACTCAAACAGTCAAACACAAATAACTTAATCATCATAATCATCCAACAAATCAACAGATGGCAGATTCCTTTGTTGTCCTTGTCCACTAGAAGCATTTGCATTTTCACCAAAATTATCTATGACATCCAAGTCATCATTCACATCATCCTCTTCTTCCAAATCTTCTTCCCCATCTGATTCTGATGACTCCCCAACATCCCTCCCTCTACCACGGCGTGTGTAGCACAAATTTCCTCTAGAGGTTGATGATTGAGCTCTCCTGGGTCGATTGGGCCCCTCCATTGTTGCCCCCATTGCTCTACCAGCAACGTCCCATGTGAGATCAGCATCGGGATGGACTACATCATCCACTTGCTCGTCAATCATCCACTCACTACTCCAATCCAGTTCATCAAGCACAAGTGGATCATAATTTCTGTTGAGGAGACGCCTTTGTTGAAACCTTTCTAGGCGGAGATTGTATTGAACATAGACTAGATCATTCAAACGTTGATGTTCCAGCCTATTCCTCTTCTTGGTATGAATCTGAATTCATAAACAATAGAGAACAACAAACAAAGTTATTGTTCCAAAAATAAAAAGTCTAAAATATGAAATAGAGACTTGAGACCCAGCTACTTACAAACTCAAATGTGCTCCAGTTGCGCTCGCAACCAGAAGAGGAGCAACAAAGCCCTAGAATACGTCTTGCAATCTTTGAAAGCTCAAAAGCATGACCTCCAAATGAACCCCACCAAGTAACTATAAAAAATAAATATATATAAAAATAGTTAGATTGATATTTAATATATCACACAAGCAAAACAACTAAACATTAAACAATGAACTCTACTTACTAGGACTCATGGTTGCCCGTGATCTAATTGCCATATCCGAGGCAAAACCACCTCGAGAATATCTATACAAAGTGGCTTGAGTATTTATCTTGTCTTGTAAAGCTGGTTCATGTATCATTCTTTCAATGACTTCATTAAATGCAAGCTGTAGAGAAGATATAATTTGGTAGCCACCATCATCACCTTCCTTATAAGAAAAAAATTTGCCAGGATTAAGAAATAGTGCTGCCCCATACAAAGGACGCCCCATCTGAATCTCCCAACGCCTATTAACAATATCCAACACTTTCTTGTAGTGCCTTTCTTTATCTCCAAAATTTTCTTTTATTTTCTTTTTTGCCTCATCCATGGCAAATTGAACCTCAGGCATAGAAGGCCTCTCATCACCATCCACAATCCTCAAGACAGTAAGAAGTGGCTTTGAAGCTCTAAGACAATTTTCCACACCATTCCAAAATGCTACAGCAAACACCGTCTCAACCACTTTCTTCCCAGCTTCGGTCTTTGCCAAATTAGAACTAGTCCATTCTTCAGAAATAAACAAATGTCTCAAGTCATCTCTATGTTTTAACAAGCTTTGAAGTGTCAGAAATGCAGTTGCAAATCTAGTAGCTGCTGTCCTCACAAGATCCCTCCCATTTGTTCTAGCCCTCATTGCATCAAGAATGCGTGTGTGCCTGTAGATGAAGTTGGTTACTTTTTTTGCCTTACTTATCACAGTCCTATTAGCATTCAAGAATCCTATTTCCTCCAACATCAGGTCAATGCAATGCGCTGCACAAGGAGTCCAATACAGCTTTGTCCTCTTCTGCATAAGCATTGTACCGGCTAATTTGTAAGCCGATGCATTATCTGACACAACTTGCACAACATTGTCCTCACCAATTTCTTGAACTTTGTTGTCAATCAATTCAAACAACTTCTCTGCAGTTTGAGATATGCTAGATGCATCAACAGATTCCATGAAATAAGTCCCCTCTGGACAGTTAACGAGGAAATTAATTAAATGCCTTCCTCTTTTATCCGTCCACCCATCAGTCATTAGAGTGCACCCATACTGCTTCCAATACTCTTCATATTTATTCTTCATCTCTGCAGTTCTATCCTTTGCTGCCTTCAACAATGGCACTCTCACTTCATGATAACTTGGGGGCTTATATCCTGACCCGTACTGTGCAATAGATTCTACCATCACCTCAAACCTCCTTGACTTAATAGCATTGAATGGAATACCACACTGATAAACCCAGTCAACAATGTGATTATCAACTCTCTTTTTTTCTTCCGCTGATCTAAACCGGTTCTCTATAGTAGTCTGAGTATTACCTTTAAGATGCCTCTCAGCAACCACTTGCTCAGGAGTCCGTCTAACATGAGCATCCATGGGGCTCCTTACTTGTGGCTGAATGACTACTTTCTTTTTCTTAGCAAATGTCCCAGAGCTAGGAATAAGTCTAGAGGTTGTAGAAGAAGGAGTCCTACTAGACTGTCTTTGACCTTCAACTTCTATATCAACATCAGCACCAACACCAGCACCAACACCAGCACCAGCATCAACATCAACATCAACATCATCATTATCCAAAATGTCTTGCATCCTTTTCTTCTTATTGCGCATAAGAGCTGCATTCATCTCTGTAGCAATCGCTACAGTTGTCTTGGTACACTTAGCAACATCTCCATATCCACCCACCAAATGTTGCTTTAACCTTTTAATTCCACACTTGAGGTTTTTTCCACAAAGAGTGCATTTAACAAGGTTCTTGTCTGACAGGTCAGGCCAATACCCATACTTCCACCCAGGGTCATTTGATTTGGCCTTCCTGGTTGGGTCTTTGGATGGATCATATGCAGCCGTGCTTATATTATCACCCCCACTACTACCAGGTCCACCAACAGTACCATCCATTATGAACTCCTATAGTCCTATCCTACAAGTTACAAAACAGAGTAACAAAGTATGTTAAGTGTTAACCAATAACATTAACATGATAACATAAAAAAAAAACAATTAAACACTCACAAATCCAACTTAATCATTTCACTTAACACAAATACACAACCAAGACCATTGTCAAGTTCTTATATTTTTTTTTTTCCAGCAATCTAAAATATATGATTTCCCATCTTTAGATCAAGATCAAACTCTAGATAGTAGATAACTAGATATACAGATAAAGAGGAAAACATATTATAAACATTGAAGATTTGAAGTTACTAGTAGGTGGGGCCCTTACCTGGTTGTCGCTCTTGCTGCCGAAGGAGAAGATGTCGCAGGCGATATCGTATTGTGGTTGTTGTCGTTCTTGCTGCCGGAGAAGGAGCAAAGAAGATGTCACTGTTGGTTGCTGCCGGAAAACCAGTCCTATATGTTGGTTGCTGCCGGAGAAGGAGAAGAAGAAGAGTTGCAGCGGTGGCTGCCGGAGAAGGAGAAGGAGGAAAAGAGTTGCAGACTTCCAGTGGTGGCTGCCGGAGAAGGAGAAAGAGGAAAAGAGTTGCAGACTTGCAGTGGTGGCTGCCGGAGAAGGAGAAGGAGGAGAAGACTTGCACGGTGGCTGCCGGAGAAGGAGAAGGAGTAGAAGAGTTGCAGCGGTGGCCGCCGGAGAAGGAGAAGGAGGAAAAGAGCAGCGGTGGCTGCCGAAGAAGGAGAAGGAGAAGGAGAAGGAGGAAGAAGGGTTGCAGCGGTGGCTGCCGGAGAAGAAGAAAGAGGAGAAGAGTTGCAGCGGTGGCTGCCGGAGAAGGAGAAGGAGGAGAAGAGTTGCAGGCTTGCAGCGGTGGCCGCCGGAGAAGGAGAAGGAGGAAAAGAGCAGCGGTGGCTGCCGAAGAAGGAGAAGGAGAAGGAGAAGGAGAAGAGTTGCAGCGGTGGCTGCCGGAGAAGAAGAAGAAAGAGAGAACAGTTGCAGCGGTGGCTGCCGGAGAAGGAGAAGGAGAAGAGAAGAACCAGCGGTGGCTGCCGGAGAAGGAGAAGAAGAAGGAGAGGAGCAGAAGACGCAACAGTGGCTGCCGGAGAAGGAGAAGAGAAATCGTTGCAGCGGTGGCTGCCGGAGAAGGAGAAGAAGGAGAAGGAGAGAACAGTTGCAGCGGACCAGCGGTGGCTGCCGGAGAACGAGAAGGAGAAGAGAAGAACCAGCGGTGGCTGCCGGAGAAGGAGAAGAAGAAGGAGAGGAGCAGAAGACGCAACAGTGGCTGCCGGAGAAGGAGAAGAGAAATCGTTGCAGCGGTCGAGGGTTTTCGGTTTTCGTCTCTTCGAACTGTAGAGCTTCGATCGAGGGTTTGTGGCGTTAATTGAAAATTTCAAATCGACCGAGGGTTTGGTCTCAAATCATAATAGAAAATGTTAGTAAAAAAAAAAAAAACCCAATTAAAATATAATAAATAAAATATTGTTAGTAAAAAAAAAAAAATCGACCGCCTAGGTACTAAAACGTGGTATGGCGTCCATGGCGACGCCAAGGCGTCGCCTATCCGTCCAAGGCGACCGCCAAGTGTGCAACCATTAATCGTTGTACTGCCATGGCTATGATTTACCGCCGGGACGCCAAGGCGCCGCCTAGGCGACGCCTAGGCGACGCCTTGACAACTATGGCTATGGGCCTCACAAAATAAGACACCAACTCCAATATCCAAGTGGGTGGCAGTTTTATAAATAAATGGAAATTTAGAAAGGAGGGGTAGACTTGTAATTAGATGGAACTAAAGGCCTAAGTAGTGGGGACAATATGCTAGTAAAAGGGTAATTCAGGAACCAGGGATAAAAATAGAACAAGAGATAATAAGAAATAAAAGGTGAGGGTAAAAAGGGAAAGTAACAATAAAGGTGAAATAACCTCTTCTTCTGGTCGTAAGAACCAGAAGCCAGCGGAGTGCTTGCTGGTCTATGAATGCGATTATTCTTTGATAAGAACCTAGTTGACCAGAAATTAGGAATGGATATCTCGACTCCTAATTCTCTTGATTATAACCAGCAGCAGGTCGATTCTCCGACCAACTATTGGGAATGAATCTCTGAAATCAGATTTGATCACTGAATAGTTGCAGGTTCCAACAGTAACTCGAATCGCACCACACATGAGAGTGGAGGCCAAAATTTCCAGGTTGCATCGCCCTTAGGTAAGAATCAAGCATAACAATTCTCAGCCTCAACAATCGAGCATGTAATAAGCTCGGTTCAGATCTGATAGTTCGCAGACACCACCCAGAACAGTGAATGTTTAGGTAAGGAAAGAGACAGCAATGGAAGAAGATTAGAGATGGAAACAGTCGCAAGAAATAAAGAACAGAAGTAAAGGAAGAAAGGATGGGTATTTCGCTGGAAGAAGAAGGGGTTGGGGTTCTGAGTGAGAACGATGGGGAAGAGAATTATTTATTTATTTATTTTTTTGGGGCTACGGCTAGGGAAACCTAAAACAAGGGGCTGTGATCGAAATTATGCAGGCGGTGGGTTACTGTGGAGGGATCAAAGAGGATAGAAAGGGTTTTGTGTTGCTGCGGAAGATGGGAATTTTTTTTTTTTTTTTTTTTTTTTTATTGTTGTTGTTCTCAGTTTCTGCAGAAACCAGAACTGAGAAGGGGAAGAAGATAGGGAAGGAAAAGAGAACGAAGGAGATGGATCCTTCAGCTCTGATACCACTTGATGTAGGGCCTTAGGAAAGAAAGGGAAGAAATCCCCGAGTGAACTTAGAGTTGCAGGGAGAAGAGAAGAATCACACAGGGGGGGGGGGGAAGAAGGTCTCACGACTAGGCAAACCACAAGGTTTCAACCAATTAATTAATTTATCATTCAAAATCTGTCTAATTACTTGGGTTACATGCCTTTATATAAGAAACTAAAATTAAAACTTGCCTAATAAAATATAATAATAAAATCTAAAATAAAATTTGCAACTCCTATTTGCTTCCTAAATTCTAACTAATGAAATTAGAAACAAAATAAAACTTAAATTAGTAACTCCCTAATTTACTATTAGCTACCCAAATTAAAAGATTGCAAATAATCCGGAACAAAATAAAATCCTAAAGATCTTAATGAATCCAAAAATCCAATTGGACCCGGTTCATCTCGGTTGAGGTTGTCCGAAGGGTCAATCCGGTTCAACAACATCAATTCTACATCAGGGAGAAGAGAGGTAATCGATGGTATGTTGGAATAGTGTTGTGAGAGAAATCTCACATACACCAATATATTCTTTACTAATATATTTACAAGGTATTACACAAACCTCCCTAAGGAGGGAAATTACACATACCTCCCGAAGGAGGAAAAGAAAAATAAAACAGAATGAGATAAATTGGTTTGTATCATACTTGGGATAAATAAAACATAATGAGGCTCTAGCTCCTCCTTTATCCATCAGCTAGCTTGTGTTGACAGACCCCAACAAAATGGGGTTGCTGAGAGGAAAATCGTCATTTATTGGAGGTCAGTAGGAGTCTTCTCTTTGGCATGCATGTTCCTAAAACTTTTTTGTTTGATGCTCTTCTTACAATATTGCCCTTAGAGTAACATAACTAATATCTCTAACATCATGAGGGTACTACAACAGGAGAAGCTATATATCAACTTGAAGAAGTGTTCTTTTATGCTGCCCAAGGTCATATTCCGTGGCTTTATTGTGTCTTCACAAGGTATAGAAGCTGATCCGGAGAAGGTGAAGAGCATTGTAGATTGGCCCATTCCAAAGACCTTAACAGAAGTTCGCAGTTTAACGGTCTTGCCTCATTCTATCGATGGTTCATACGGAATTTCAGTATTATTGTAGCCCCCATCATAGAGTGCACAAAAGGGGAAAAAGTTCCATTCCAATGGACTCCAGCTGCCACTAAAGCATTCAACCTGATCAAACAAAAAATGACCGAAGCACAAGGATTAAAGTATCGGTATCGGTCACCGTATCTGCCGGCCAAAATTAAGATACGTATCAGAGGAAATCGTATCGTATCAGAGATACGCTAAGATATACACATAAATGGATAAGAAACACTTTTTTATACATTTTTGTATAAAAAATTTGTTAAAAAAAGCTATTGATAACATGTATTATGCATAAACACTAAATTGAGGGTATCACACTAAGAATTCAAGGTTTCTAGTTGTCCCATAAATGTAAAATCCTTGTTTCCAACCTTGATTTCCACTTTAGTTATAGAGAAATAAGGTTGGCAGCAACTTTAGAATAAAAACCCTTCAAAAAAACGTGTTTTTCTGAAAAATGATCCGTCTTGGCCATTATATGATTGTATCGCACTATATCGTACCGTATCGATATGTATCGGTCGATACATATTGATACACACCGATTCATGCCGAAATGTACATTTCACCTCAATTTTATATTTTTCATAGAGTATCGGTACGTATCGGTGTGTTGTATCGTATCGGTGTGTATTGGTGGCATATCGGTATGTATCGTATGATACATATCGATACGAAAGGATTTTAAAAATTTCATGTATTATATCGGTGTGTATCGTATCGGTAAGGGCCGATATAGATACATATTGGCCAATACGGTACTATACGTACCGATACTTAAAACCATGCCGAAGCACCAGTGCTTAGACTACCCAATTTTGATCTCATGTTCGAAGTGGCTACTGATGCATCCCATGTTGGGATAAGAGGCTTGCTCATGCAAGAGGGTCATCTGATTGCCTTCTACAGTGAAAAGTTGAACGATGCAAAAAGAAAGTACTCTACTTATAACTTAGAACTCTATGCCTGTTGTTCAAATTATCAAGCATTGGAGACACTACCTAATTGGAAAAGAGTTTATACTTTATTCGAATCATGAAGCACTCAAATACTTGCATTCACAAAAGACCATTAGCGATCGACATGCTAATTGGATCTTATATTTGCAAGGACACGTATTTGCTCTCAATTACAAAGCTGGAAAAGAGAATCAAGTAGCTGATGCACTTAGTCGGAAGGTGCCAATGAATACCTTTGCAGTACAAAGTACAGGGGTGGGACATATCAAAGATGAGTATGCTACTGATGCTGATTTTTCAGAAGTGTTCAAAAAGTTACAAGGAGGAAGAGATGACAAATTTTCCATACATGATGGATACCTTTTCAAGGGCACACGTCTTTGTATTTCAAACACCTCTTAAGGCATCACTTGGTTCGAGAACTACATGGCAGAGCAATGGGTGGACAGTTTGGCAAATACAAGACTTACTCTATGATGACAAACTTGTATTATTGGCCTCAACTACAGAAGGATGTTCAACATGTTATTCAAAGATGTCGTACTTGTCAACTGCTAAAGGAGAGAAGAAGACTGCGGGATTGTACACACTGCTGCCCATTCCACATGCACTTTGGTTAGACATAAGCATGGACTTTGTCCTAGGCTTACCACCTACACAGGAAAGGTATGATTCCATATTTGTGGCAGTAGATTGATTCTCCAAAATGGCACTCTTTATCCTGTGCAAAAAAACACTTGATGCAAGTCACTTAGCCAAACTCTTCTTTAAAGAGATAGTGCGTATACATGGTTTGCCATAGTTGATTGTTTAAGATAGGGATGTCAAGTTCATGAGCTATTTCCGAAAGACCCTATGGCTGAAAACAAACACTAAACTCAAATTCTCTACAACATTCCACCCTCAAACAGACGGTCAGGCGGAGGTAGTGAATAGAAGACTTGGCAATCTGCTCTGTTGCTTAGTTCATGATTATGAGAAGACATGGCCATGTATTCTTGATATAGCAGAGTTCGCATATAATAGCTCCATCAACCCCACCACCGGTCGTACCCCATTTGAAATTGTTCTTGGACTGCTGCCACAACGATCGGTTGACATGGTATCATTACCACCTCATGCCCGTGTTAGTGTTTAAGAGGATGAGTTTCTTAGGCATATCATAGATGTACATGCTGATGTTCGTCGTTGCATAGCCATTAGCAAAGACGGGTATCAAGCAATTGCTAACTGTCATCGACGCTACGTGGAATTTTAACCTGGTGATATGGTGATGGTTCGAATTCCACCTGAGAGGTTCTCTCCCTGCATAGTGCACAAGCTCCATCCCTGGAATATGGGTCCACATAAAGTCTTGAAGCGCATTGGTCCCAATGCTTACATGCTGGAATTACCTCCTACCCTGAAGATCAACAGTGTATGCAATGTGGCTGGCCTTACACTATATGTGGGACACCATTCTGATGAAAGTGACACGGAGCATGCCTTAAAGCTTCCCCAGTTTGTGACTCCGGAAGATGATGTTATTGAGGATGTCTTAGATAACAAGTTCACTACAGTTCGTGGGGGCAAGGGTTACTACTTGTTCCTCGTCAAGTGGAAAGGACAACCACAACAAGATTGCACTTGGATCCATGCTGATGACTTTCGGCATCTTGACACGGATCTCTACGAGCACTACATGTCCTTCATCCATTCATCGGAGATGAATGATTCTAAGAAGGGGAAGCTGATGTAGATCCACACTTTGGGAGGATCTATCAGAGGAAGAAAGGCCCAGCCAAGAAGGGCCTAGCGATCTACACTTAAGTCCACTTCAAGTGGCTGAATTAGTTGTTAGAAGAAGGGCCCATTGGGCCCATTGATCCTAGCTATAGGTATTTATTTAAATGTTTAATAAGTGAGGCCCATTGGGCCCACCTATTGTAATGTCCGATATGGACTCTTTGTTAAGTAACTTACTCCATGTTAGAGTTATAGTCCTAGTCATATTATGAGTCTAAGTCCTACTAAGAGTGTCTAGTCCTATTTGAAAACTAGCTCCTACTTATGTCATGATTGCTATTCTGCCCTCTTTAAATAGAGGAGCCCATGTACTCATATTTTCAGATTTGAAAGAAGAAAATTGCAGTCAATTGCTTAAAACAGTCGAGATAGCTGTGGGTGAGAAGCCCGGGCCAAGATAGCCACTCATTTCCCACTTTCCCTTTGTTATTATTCTCTTGTTCCTACAATCGATAACCTAATTCTGTTCACTGTTGCTGCCCTTATTAATTTTATACAATTGAGTTCTGTTCCTTGAGATCGATCAGCAAGAAGCACCCCTTTGTGAATTCAATTGATCTCCCTCATTGCCAATATTGAGGATCTGATCTATTGGACTATTGGAGTACCTGTTCTTCACCATAAGTGGACTACTCGATCCACCTTAGAAAACTTTTTGAAGCTGCCAGCTGCCTGCTGCTGTCCCTGCAGAATTCTGACAAATTCTCTCTCCTAGGTCTGATTTTCAAGAAAGTAATTATCTCATCAACCAGCTGTCAGAAGTCCTTCAAATTTTTAGGTTTTTGTATCCTCCTTAGGGACTACCTACGCCCAAGAGTGCAGCTCATTCTGAGCTCCACAACTACAGCCGGCCCTCTCTCTCTCTTGGTCTATCGCAGGTGAGTTTCTCTCTGCTGGCCGATAGGTATTTTCTTGGGTTTTCTTTGTGGGCTGTCTTTATCTTGTGTGGGTTATTTCTGGTTGCTATTCCCTTGGTCTCCTAAATATTCTTAAGTGCAATTAGCTAACCTTGAGTCATTAGCTGTATTGTTTGGGGTTGTAACCTGTAGGGTAGTTTCTTGTAACCTACTCCTACATTAGGTGGAGCCCTTCAAGGCAAAATGGTGGTTCAAACTCGAAGAAATACTAGGAATTCCGATGAGGGGCACACTTTTAGTCCCCTAGAATCCCTTGATCCAAATCCTACTACTGAAAAGCAAACAGAATTGCAGCGACTCAGTTATCAAAATCAGGAATCAAATCAGAAGCTTTGGAGAAGCTATTTGAATGCAGAATCACAGAATAGAACTGAACTTATAGGCAGGAGCAGCAGAACTGAAACTAAATCAAGAGCAGATCTGAATATCGACTAAGATAATTTGGAGAAGCTAATCTGAATGTTTTTGAGATGTAGAACATGAGAATCAAGAAACTGAAGTTAAACCAGCAGAATATTACAGTGATAAGCATAGTTCTCAAGGCGACTAGTTCACCCAAGGCGTTGGAGGAGCGCCTACGTCTTAAGCACACAATATATGTAATATAGCATTGATTATTTTATATAATCATACTTATATGTAAGAGAGAAGCATATCAATGCAATATGACAGTATTATGCTAATAATGGCACACTATGAGGAAAATAACAGATAATAAACAAAGCATGGGATACAATATAAGAATATTCATCAAAAAACGTTAAATTAACGTAAACTAAACTGATATATTACAAGGCGTGCTATCACAAGGCTCCAACGCCCCAAGGCCATGCCTAGGCCCAAGGTGTCTAAGGCGGGTCGCCTTTCTTGCCAAACAAGGGATGCTGGCTCCGTAAAGGCGTAAACCCAAGAAGGTGCCTGGACGGCTAAACAATGCAATATGATATAGTTATGCTAATAATTGCCCAATATGAGGAAACTAATGTATAATAAACAAACTATAGGATGCAATATAAGCATAGTCATCATAAAACAACGCAATGAACATAAATCAACGCAAACTCGTGAAGTGTTATAAAACTAATATAATATAAGGCATGTTGTCACAAAGCCAAAAGGCGATGCCTAGGCCCAAGGTGTCTAAGGTGGTTGCCTTTCTTGCATCAGACAAGGCTTGTCGCTTTGGACCCAAGAAGGTGCCTGGACGGCTAAGCGATGCCTTGACAACAATGATAATAAGCTAATGGAATAGATTCTGAAATTGTACTGAGGCAGTAAAATCGTAGGATATAAGGTAGGTTAGATCTGACTTGAATATTTAGAACGGAGAGATGGGTAAGAAGGATAGTTAACGGGCTAGGAATCCACCAAGTCCACAGAGTTGGTCTGAAATCCATAGAATCAAATCAGAAAATCTGGAAGCGTTATTTCTTCAAATCGATGGATATGGCATATATCCGGTACATTGTTCATATATTTATAGCTACTCTGGAAGCCTGTGATTGGCTTAGCAAAGAGCTTCCATCATCCAACTGATAGGAAATTGGTGCTTCCATCATCCAACCAGTAGGAAAGCTCCAATATAATCTACTATGTTAACAACCAATAGAAAAAAGGAGCCAACTCTGGTTGGCATAAAATAATCCCATGCTGTCATGTCTCAGAAAATCTGTCTGTAATGCTGTCTGTGAGCTCTCCTGGCAGTCAGAGGCTACTCTTATGTGACAGATTTCAATATCTGATTTCTTAGTCTTCCTTTGCTGGTACTGCTTCTGGAACCTTGATTCTTCATCGCCAGCTTATCTAGTGCCCCCCGAAATGTTTCTGTAGCATTTATTTGGAGGCATACAGAGAATTTATCCTGTATTGCAGTGTGGCCTCCTTGTAGTTTATTATCTACTTCAGTTGTTGATGGTTGTAATGGGAAATTTCTGAAGTTATTCTGGTATTTGAATTCAGCTGCTTTTATTCTTGGGCAGTCAAGTCAATGTTACTATTCTGCAGTCACTATTGGAGCGGATGCTGTACTTTCAGCTTACAGGTGAGAGTGGTTGCATTTGGAAAATTTGCTATTTTGCATTAGTTCATTACCTTTTGAGGCTCACAAAAATGCTTATCTTACATAAAGGACTCATTCTTTTAGAAGTGCGGATGATTTAATGTTTGGGCTTTAACTTGCATTTCACTTGGTAACAGGCTTTCGGAAGACAGAAGCAGATCTTTAGTTGGAACCATTCTGTCAAAAGTTCTGCCTGCTACATTTTCAACTCTGGCTTCCTTCTCCAAAATGATATGGCGAAGTGAGCAAACATCAACCGGAAAAACAGATGTGAAACCTCAGCCATTTGCTAGAGGTGAAGCCAATAATTACATTACTGTCAATATCATGTTATGTGTAGGAAGGTTACTTTTTTTTTCACATTCCACCATGTGGAAGAGTGTGAAAATGATCTATAGATGACTTCATTAAAAAGGTTAGAGAGTGCTAAGAATTGATCTATGGTTCACATCTTAGTTGCAACCCTGATCTGATTCTATGTTTTTTCATTTCAACTTGCAAAACTTTTCATTTTGAACTGAACTGTTTTCTTGATTGGGGTGATATATGAAGTAGGATAGAACACAAGTGGTTTTCACAAGAGATCATGTCTTTTGTTTTTTCTGTGTGGTTGGAGCTGGGGCTAAATTGATTGCAGATATTTGGTTCTGCACTAGACGCACAACCTGCTCAGGTACATGATCCTGAAATGCTGGTTGGTTTGCATCTTAAAAATCTCATATGGTGAAGAATATCACCTAATTGTTTTCAAGGCCTCTATGATATCATCCATAGTTAAATTTGACTTAATGTGGCCTAACTTTGTTGAGTATTGGATTTTAGAATGCTTTAAGTGCATACATTCTAGGGTATGAATATTGTTAGCTTGCTCTAATGTCCTCTCCTGCAACAGATGATTAGGTGAGTTTTTTTTAAGGTAATTTAGAACGCCACCCCCTGGAGAATGTCAATATTAGAGGGACACTCCCTCTCTTTCACCAAATTAGACTCAGACCCCCTACCGTCAGTCTCTTTAAGTGCTGTTGTGAAATGACACTTTAGCCCTTATGAGTAAAACACTTCTTCTTTATTAGGAGCAACCTGACCATTTCTGAGGTTCTACTGTTCGTCGTCGTCGATCTCTTCACGTTGCTGGCTCCCTCTTTCTCTCTCTCTTTCAAGCCGTTTATTGATGATAGAATCCGCTGCCCAACGCCTTGGATATCAAGCCACGCCAACGCCGGAAAAAGAACCTCCATTGTCTTCATCCCCAAACTGTGAAAAGCAGCGAAGCTTCCACTTCGGATTCTCATTCTCCCTGTTTGAACCTTCATGGAGAAATTGAAGAGGGCCTGCACAATCACTGAAATCCCCTGCTCTCTGGCAATGGCCTGGACCCTTTTATGGTCGGTTGTGAGGTTGAGCAAGGTAGTAGCAGCGGCAATTTGGGCATCGAGGGAGGTGCCTTGCCGGAGGAGCGCCACCACCACCCTCCGCCCCAACAGCCCCACCAGAGGAAGAGCCCTATAATATCATCCCCGTGCATAACCTCCTCCATGACCACCCTTCCCTCCGCTACCCAGAAGTCCGTGCCACCGCTGTCGCCACAAAGCCCCCTTTTTCGTATGGCACGATGGCATGGATCTACTGGATTGGCTTGGTGCTTTCTTTGGCTTCCAACGCGACAATGTTCGGAACCAGAGAGAGCACCTGGTCCTTCATATTGGCACCAATGGAACTCTGTAGGCCTTCCATTCGCAGCCGAATAAACTTGGCAGACGACATTCAAGACCACCGCTTGGTTACCAATACTCTGACAGAGTTTCCCCCTTCTTTCCTTCTTCAATCGCTTGATATACAAGAAACAATCTTCCTCTTTCACGATTGCAGCAAAATCTGTCTTCTCCGTAACTGGTAATCTACGGCGTTTATCCGACGATCTTGAAACCTTCTCACGGATTAACGATATGGAGATTTGATGAGGAGAGATTCCGATCATCTAACAAATTACCGATTGCAGTTTCTTGAAACCTAAGGAAGGATGGATCTCAACATTACCTAACTCGATCTCACATTCTCCGTTGAAGAAAACAACCGGAAAAGAAGCAACTGTTACGACCTCCATCATTGGAACCGGAGAGATATAATTTAGTATTTCATTAGAGACGAACAGAGGGGAGAGAGAGAGAAGCATTGGAGAGGCCGAGAAAATGAGGGGTGTGGGTGGTGTGGAGGTGGCGGATCTTGTTGGGGATGACGGAGAGTACGCTCGGAAGGCGGCGAACGTGGGCTGCCTAAGAGTATGTGAGCTTGATGGAGAAGCCGGTGGTGACATGGCTGTAGGTGTAGATGATTTGTGGTGGCAATTATTCCCTCTAATATTGGCATTCTCCAGGGGGTGGCGTTGTAAATTACCCTTTTTTTATTATTTTTTTAATGGAAGATTCTCCAATAATGGACTCATTGTTGGCCTGTCCAAATATCAGAGCTGGCCTCTTTTTCTTTTTCCAGATAATCTGGAAATCTGGAGAGATGGAAGCCATGAAGTGAGGTTCTTGACTTGGTTTGCATGCGTTCCATAAGCAACATTGTTGTCATCAGCTGATAATGATGCCAGTGAGAACGGGGGAACATGATTTGATGAAGCTAATACACATGACAGAAATTTCATGCAGTCCACATCATAGTTGTCACAGTGCCTAGGCGAACCAAGGTGGTAGGGGAAGCAAAAATTAAGGTGACACCAGCAAGGCGCCAAGGCGTCTCCTAGGAGACCAAGGCGCCAATCCAGACAGTGCCTGGATTAAGTGACGCCTTGACAACTATGGTCCATGTACTGACATTGGTAACTTGCAAAAGCTACTATCCTNCAAAATCCAAAGTCACCCTATACTTTAGGTTCACACTCGGTTCTCATAGACTGGTAACTCCAAATTGAGTCTGGAATCACAGATTTTGTCTAGTGAAGACTTCTATTTCTGAAAATTTTTTGGCCCTATCATTCCAGTTGATTATCATTTTTCTTGGAATTTTCATATTATACAGCAATGTTCGCTTGAGAATCTGTTTTGAATCTCTATGTATATTATCAGAAACTTATTTGCAGGGAATACTACGTTTTATCTGCTGAAACCTTATGCATTTGTCTTCTCTTCTATGGATGAAGCAGATAGTAACTCTGGAAGATATTGTTGAAGAAATTGTTGGTGAAATCTTTGATGAGAATGATTCAAAGGTAAGACTTGAAGTAGGCCTTTGTCTGCATTTATGTACCAGTGGTGTAATGACTTATTTTACCTTTGCTTGATTGTCCTCTTGGTGGGATCATTACCAAACCTACAAGGTATGTGATGCAGATTTATCACCAAAATGGGTTTGTTTTCTTAGGAATAAGTCTATGGTTGGGTTATATGCATGTTGGGCCTTTGGTCCAAGGGTTTTTTTAATGTAATAGGCAACTTCAATAGTTTAATGAGTCTAAACCATGGTAATAGGTATGCATACGGGATTAGTTACTCTGGTTTACATGTTTTGGTCTAGCAGTGGTTTGGTTCATTAGTTGAACCAGTCATGGGATCAATTGTAAGCATTCAAAGACAACTCAGAATTTGAAATCAAAGTTTGCTTATGCAACTCTCTTCTTGTGTTTGATCAAGAATCTCTTGTGTTTGATCAAGAAATCTCTTGTGTTTGATCAAGGTAGGTTGGTGTTTGATCCAGTCGATCCACCTTGCGGTGTGAAGCCCGGGTGTTATATTATTGTTTATTGTTCCATCTTTTTTTTATCTTTCAACAAGTTTTAGCAATATCCTATTCTCCATATCTAGAATTCCCTATTCTCTGAGAAAAGATCCTACCCTGGTACTGTTTTGAGCTTCCTCAATTTCAGTATTACATCAATTGGTATCAGAGCATGGCAGAGAATGAGTCTCTGAGGCCACCGCCAGATCCACCTGATCCAATGGCAAAAGTCATTGAGATGCTTCAACAGCTCTCTACTGGACAGAAGATCATAAGTGCGAGGTTGCAATCACTTGAGAATCAAAGTACTACTCATAGTTGTCAAGGCGTCGCCTAGGCGACGCCTTGGCGTCCAGGCGGTTTGCCTGGGGCCTAGGCAACAGCCGCCTTGTTGCACTGCATATCGCTTTGTGTTTCGGCACTTATTTATGCCAAATATCATTCAAGTAAATGTTTTTAATATTTGTTATTTCATTTACTTAAGATATTATTCATAAATAAGCAAATACCCCCTATTTGAATCCAATAAAAATAGTTTAAAAATCAAATTCCAAAATGAAAAAAAGTCAACCCCCCAGTCCAAGAACAAAAACTGGATTTTGGTTATAGGGACGATTTTCAACTTTTAAATGCTAGGGTTTTTCTCAATTATGAAAATTTTATAAATTCTATCATGTTAAAACATTGCTAAAAACCAAAAGTCCGGTAAAAAAATATTTTATTTTGATATTCATAAAATTATTTTCATTCAGACAATTTTAACAGTATTCGCGCACTTAAAAATAAGTTTGACTGAAGCATAACTTTGTCATTGCAACTCAGATTTAAGTAATCTTAGACTTGTTAGAAAGCTGGTTTTATATTATAACTAATACAAAAAGTCTCATGTAAAAATAAAATCATTTGACCAGTCAAACTTATTATAAAATAAGAGCATTTCTCTAAATATTGATTTTTTATAACTTAATATGACTTAATGTTAATTTTTTATGATTTGATGTGGCTAAATGTTGATTTTTAATGACTTGATGTGGCTTAATCTTGATTTTTTATGATACAAGGTATATATAACTTACTAAATAATGTTAGAAAATAGGAAAAATAAAAAATAACACTTGTTCGCCTAGTTCGCCTTAAGGCGGGCGCCTTCTCGCCTAAGCGCTTAGACAACCCTCCACCGCCTTGGTTCGCCTTGTCGCCGTGACAACTATGACTGCTCCAATACAAGGTAGCAATGTACCATTCGAAAGGGAGGACAGGTATCAACTACAATCTGCTGTGCATCGTCAACATAGGAGAAGTGCTGAAAGGGCACAACAAAGAACCCCTACAGCACCACCTACCTTCGAGGAGCATATAAGATCTTATTTCAATGGTGATCTTGAAGCACCTTGTCGACGTGCTGATGAATCACAGAAGGTCAAGCTTGAATTAAAGGAGTTCAGCGACAAGCATGATTCCCAGGTAATTTTTGATTGGTTGGTTACTTTAGATAACTACTTTTACCGGTTTGAATTATCTGAGTCGCACAAGATGAACCTAGTGCATACTAAGCTAGTTGGGTCAGCCCGCGAGTGGTGGAGAACCAAAGAAAGGGATCTAAAAGATCGTGGTAGATCTCCCATTACTTGGGAAGAAATGAAGTACGAGTTGGCGGGCATGTGCCTATCTAAACATGAACGAAGAATGTACTTCCCTCCACCCGAGTCCCCTTTAAAGTCTTCTTTAGATTTCCAAAAACCACCCACTGGTGACAAGAGCATGAAAGAATTAACAGACCACATGGCCATTCTTGTGCAACAATATGCAAAGGAGCAACATGAGAAGACACCTCCCATCAGCGAACCAAGGTCAGAAGTTGAGGTTAGTGTGGAAGAAATTCCAGCAATTTCTACTGTCAAAGAGGGGTTAGACAATGATGATCCCATCACTAAGACTCATGTGGAAGAAATCGACATTGAAGACATTGTTCTTGAAAAGTTGGAGCTTATGCCTCAAGTCTTCGCCAAGGAGATTACCAATGTTGAGGACTCTATAAATTCAACATTCACAACCTATATTGATTCAGAGGATGATCATGTAGAGTTCATTATGCCACCATGGTTCTTTGAAGAGAGAACTCCACACGTTGAAGACTTTATCCCCAATGTTCCTACATCACCCGAGTTTTGTTTGGGAATGGTCAAAGCTGCTACTCACATGTGGTTTCCCCCTCATCACTACAAAATTTGAGGACGAATTTTTTCAAGCTGGGGAGAGTTGATGCAGATTTATCACCAAAATGGACTTGTTTTCTTAGGAATAAGCCTATGGTTGGGTTGTATGCATGTTGGGCCTTTAGTCAAAGGGTTTTTTAGTGTAATAGGCCACTTTAATAGTTTAATGAGCCTAAACCATGGGTAATAGGTACGCATATGGGATCAGTTACTCTGGTTTACATGTTTTGGTCTAATAGTGGTTTGGTTCATTAGTTGAACCAGTCATGGGTTCAATAAGTATTTAGAAGGTGCTTTTACTTTTACTTTTTACTTTTGTAAGTAATGGTGGGTGAAGACTTTCCCATACCAACTTTAAGAGGTGATGATTTTTCCACCTTTGGTAGTTGGTAGGTGAAGACTTTTCCACCTTTGGTAGTTGGGGGATGAAGATTTTTCCACCTTTGGTAGTTGGGGGATGAAGACTTTTCCACCTTTGGTAGGTGGGGGATGAAGACTTTTCCACCTTTGGTAGTTGGGGGATGACTTTTCCATTGTAACTTTAAGAGGTGAGGATTTTTCCACTTTTGGTAGTTGGTAGGTGAAGGTTCTTTCAACTTTAGTAGTTGGAAGGTGAGGATTTTCCTACCTCAACTTTAATAAGTGAAGACTTTCTACTATTGTTAGTTGAAAGTTGGGTATGTAATGTTTTGTTGAATTGGTCCTATAAATAGGGATCAATTGTAAGCATTCAAGGACAACTCAGAATTTGAAATCAAAGTTTGCTTATGCAACTCTCTTCTTGTGTTTGATCAAGAATCTCTTGTGTTTGATCAAGGTAGGTTGGTGTTTGATCCAGTCGATCCACCTTGCGGTGTGAAGCCCGGGTGTTATATTATTGTTTATTGTTCCATCTTTAGCAATATCCTATTCTCCATATCTAGAATTCCCTATTCTCTGAGAAAAGATCCTACCCTGGTACTGTTTTGAGCTTCCTCAATTTCAGTATTACATCACTGGGCGACTTCTTGTTCATAGGTTGTAACCCAAGAAGAAGGAAGGAGACGAAGAATTTCATCTCGTGAAATTTGTCGTGGAACATAAGTACAGCAAGGGACTTGATTAGAGTCCATGGTTATGAACAGAGCATCCTCGGAATGGCCAGTAAGAAGATCAAAAGCATGATTCTGCAAGCGGAAATGGAAACCAAAAAAGTTCTCTTCCCGCTCTCCAAAGTTCAAGAAAAATGGAGATTTCTTCGGAAAAAACAATTTAGAGGAAAGCACAAGTCAAATTCTTGTTACATTTGTGGAAAACCTGGACAATTTGCAAAAAATTGTCCCATGTCTTGGAAGAAAGAAAAGGTCATGCACATGTTATCTTTCCTTCATGATGCAGTACCAAGGGTTTACACAAGGAGAACCAAGACCAAGGTCGACCCAAGTGGCTGACTGGGTCGACCCAGATCTGGTCCAAGTCAGCCCACGATTTGGGCTGCCGATGGGGTTACTAATTAGTCATTTAGTTAGTAATTTAGTTTCTATTTTGAAGTCTTAAATTAGTTTCTAATTTTCAGTCTTAAATTAGTTTCTAATTTTCAGTCATAAGACTTTCTATTTTATAAGTTTCTATTTTCAGATTTAGTAACTAGTTAAGTTTCTAATTTTTAGTTTCCTATTTCAGTTTTTGGAAACTAAAGTTAATTTCTATTTCATGTAACCCCTATCACTATTATAAATAAAGCTATGGCTCTTTTAATGAGCCACGATTTTACAATTAAAAAAAAAGAGAAGCTTCATGCTGCTGCCGCTGGGTTTTCTCCATGGCTAAACCTTTGTGTTTGATCAAGGGTTAGGGATTGGTGTGTGATCCGATCGACACTCTGCAGCGAGAAGTCCGGGTGGGTCTTTTCTTTTCTGGTTCTCTTATTGGATTCTCTTCTCCAGCAGTACAGGCAAGTAATCTGAACTTTTCTGCAGAAATTTCTGGGTTGGTTTTCTCTGTTTTCCTTCCTATCGGCCTAGCTGTTTTTGGAGAACCAGCCACCCGATTGCTTTGAGATTTTGGTCAATTGTTAGGACCATTAAGAAGGGGACTCGATCCAAGTTTGGTACTGATCAGACCATGGGTTTGTCAGTTTCTGAGTTTTCAGTGCTGGTCGATGGTGATTTCTGCCCAGAAATTATTGCCTGATTTGTGTTATCTGCTACTGTTGATTGTTGCCTATGTTTTTCTGAGGGAATGGACCTGCTATTCAGTATTCCGATTTGTTTATTTGTCACTTAAACATCTGCTATTGAAGATTCTGAACTTGTTAGGATCGATTGCCTATTCTCATAACCTGCTGTCCCAGAATCGAGTTCTGATTTGGTTATCTGGTTCTGCTATGTTTGATTCTGATCCTACTTATTCAACTACTCTAATTTTATTGCTGGAACTTCTAATTGTTGCTGCAAACTCTGCTTCCTGAAATTCCTGATTGTGGATCTGATAATTCTGGTTTGTTTAAGGACTGTTGATGCAGAATCGAGGCTGAACTGGGTTGATCCGTCGGGCAATCTCGACCGAGACGAGTCGGGTCTGATTAGATTTTTGAAATCAATAGGATATTTTAGGAGTTACTTTATTTAGGAAGAATTGAGTTATTTAATTTGTGACGATATGTAATCTTTTATTTTTGGGTAGTTTTTAGTCAATTAGGGAGTTACCAATTTAAATTTTATTTGTTTCTAATTTCATTAGTTAGAATTTAGGAAGCAAATTTGAAGTTGCTAATTTTAGTTTTAGATTTTACTAGGCAAGTTTTAATTTTCAGTTATTATATGAAGGCATGTAATCCAAGTTATTACACAGAGATTAAAAAGATGAATTGAGTTTGAGTAGTTGAGAGCCTGCGGGCGTGTGTGTGATTCTTTTCCCCCTTTCTTAGTGCGATTTCTCCCACTCCCATGCAACTCTGAGATCCCTCTCTGGGATTTCTTCCCTATCCCTACCGGCCCTCCATCAAGTGGTATCAGAGCCGAAGGATCCTCTCCTTCGTTCTCCCTCCTTGTTCCATTCCTTTCCCTTCCCATCAACCTGCTCTTTCCTTTCCATCTTCTCCCTATTCTCTCTTCCGGTTTCTGTCGAGACAGAGAACAATCATTTAAAAAAAAAAACCTTCAAGATGCAGATCTCGAGTCCTTGTATTCCCTTGATGATACACCCACAGATCTCTCCCTTTTTGCTATTGATTTCCCAGTAACAGACTCAGACCCAGAGTCTTCTTTCTCCGAGTCCAAGGAATCTGATCCCCTCTACCAGGTTATCTCTTTTCTTCCCCTTTCACAATCTTCTCCTCTTCCATGTCAATCAGTTTCTCTCCCTCATGTTTCAGTCCACAAGGTATATCAATGCCCAAATTATTATGTATGCAAATGATTATTGTGTATGATTTAATGTCTTGCTTTATCATATTGTAGGGAAGTATTATGTTGTAGACTCAGGATATGCGAGTAGGAATGGATATTTGACACCATTCAAAGGAGAGAGATATCATATACCAAAGTATAATGGAGGAAGAAGACAACCCAAAAGTTCTAAGGAATTGTTTAATTATAGACATTCTTCTTTAAGGAATCATATTGGGTGTTGTTTTGGGATTTTAAAATCAAGATTCCCTGTTTTAAAAAACATGCCTCAATTCTCACTTAGTTACCAAAGTTATATTGTGATAGCTTGTTGTGGACTCATAACTATATCAAATCTGAACAAATAGCAGATGCACTTTTTCAACAATTCGGGGAAGATGACTACAATGATCCTAATGAAGAGAGAGTCAGGGTAGTCAACGTTCACAAAAAACAAGATGGTGATGTTGCTGGTACTTCTACTACAATTCATCAGGGCAGTCAACGTATACAAGGAAGGCAGATGAATGAGCTAAGGATACCAATTGCAAATCAGATGGCAGTAGATAAGGGTTACCCCCTGATTTGATTGTTTATGTAATAAAATTTCAAGACACCTATTTGCAGCTATGATTTTTATTTTGTAATTCCTATAAACTTGAATAGTAAACTGTTTCTTTTTTATTAAGATAAATGTGGAAACTCTTTATGCTTCTATTTTATTATTTCCTTTAAGTAATAGTATTTTAAAAGATAATTTCATAAACAAATTATTTCCTTATTTAAGTTAAATTTGACCATAATAGCATGTATGTAATTATTGATTTTATTGTTCAAAAGTGAATTTATATAAAGTGTCTATCAAACGTTGTTTCTGTTCTTTTCCTGTTCTAAGGACATTTTTGGAATAGTTTTACCAAACGTTGTTTCTATTCCACCAGAGTGTCCTCACAGCATGGAATCAAAAATAACACTTCTGTAAAAGAACACTCTCCAGGAATAGAAGTGTTATCAAACGGCCCCTAATTGTTCTGTTTATAAGCTTTGGAAGAAAAAAACTCGAGGAAAAAAAGGGAAGAATCAGGCATAACTTAAGAAAAGTTGAAACAAGCAGGAAGCACTTACCTTCCTTCCTTTCTTTTCTTCCTTTGACTCTTGGCCATGAGGTCTCCTCTTCGGTATCTCAGGTTTTGTGATTGGTGCTTTCGTCACCTTCTCCGCAACAACTTTTCTACTGTGAGGTAAAAATTCAACTGGAAGCCTCTCCTTTCCACGAAGAGAAATAACATGCTCGCTGGCAGCAGCTTTAGAGACAGTTTCAGCCAGTTTCTTCTTTCTACCATACTCTGGAGCTTCAATTTTCCCAGGGTGGTTATCAAGATTTGAGTATGTTGAAACAATAGTTTCACAGTCCCACACCTCAGATTCTTCACTACTTTCCTCTAGAACCATCACATCCTCATTATCTTTGTTTTCATTGTACATCTCAGCATACTCTGCACACCGGCGGATCACATCAGCAGCAGAGTCTACGAGTTCTTTACTGTCTGGACCACCACTTTGGTGCAAGAAATCAGCAGGAACTTTGTATTTGTCAACAAGATCCAACTCATCCACAACATGATCTTTAAGGACATGATTAAGCTTGTCTGCAAGGGTATCACCTTCTGCAACTATGGAACCATCATTATCATAATCATAATCACAGTCTGTACCATATTCCTGAAGTGTGAGCTGCAATACAAACAAAAGGTTGTAAATGACGGAAACATATAAAATGCCACAAGAGAAAAAAATAGAAAACATGCATTACTTTAACATTCAAATCACAAACAGAATACTGAGGTCCTAATTTTAACATCCAAGATTATTCGCACAGTGGACTCATCATAAATTTTGGATTAAGGAACATATGAGAATCTAACAATAAAACACAATGAAAATTTTCTGTTCATATAATCGTATTCAGATGACAACTTAAACCAAGACCAAAAAATCACCCAGGTCAATGAATAGTTAATAATGCATGGAAATTAAGCCTCAACAAGACGTATTCACAGAAAAGATGTGTTGCATGGAAATTAAGCCTCAACAAGACGTATTCACAGAAAAGATGTGTAACTGAATTCATGATCTCAAGTTATTAATGGGAGAATAAAGAAGTGTAGGCATGGGTTTAACATAAATCAACCATCAACCATGCAAAGTTGGCACCCCTTTAAATGGATAAGACAGGAAATGATTAAAGCCAAATGCTTACAATCAGAAATGAAGACGAGAAACTTGTGGAATAACTTTGGGAAGTTTCCCCATAGGCACATATACATCCAAAAATGTCAATTTGCCCAAAAAATCAAACAATGTAATCACAGCAAAAATTAAAATTCATGATGCAGAGACCGTTTTGTGAAGCAGCTGGTGAAATCAAGGTAGCAGTCATCAAGGGAGTTAGTGAAGGTACAAAGGAACAGGACTTTGATGTTAGTGTGGAACCTTGGACCACGTAAGGAGGTTCCTGCAACTAAAGCTCATATAATTTGCATTCTTGAATGGCGTAGAAATTTTAAATGGACTTAAAATTTTATTTGGAACTTCAAAACTTTAAGTGAATAAAGGACCAACGGAAAAGAATAGGTGGAAAATTTTCTCACCATATCAAATTGCTCATCCAAAATTCGACGAAACCTTGGCTGCTCAGTAACAATCTCTTGCTCTGCTTCATGGCTTCTTGATGCATCACAGCCAAGCAAATGAGATCCCTGTTGTTCAGCATAGCAAATAGCATGCTTGCTGACTTCTTGTCCAGTTACCCTGGATCGGTCAAATGAATTGATATTCTTATCCAGAACATCTTCCTTTTCTTCAGGAACGTTTGCACGAACAACAAAATCTTCTTCCAAGTCCTCCACATCTGAGCCAAACCGAGACAAATCACCGTCGTCAAGTAAAGCTGCAACTTCAGGATCAACAGCCTTCTGAATCTTTAAACCCACAGTCTTCGCTGCAGTAGTGTACATGGAATTCTCATTTGCATCATCATTGGCAAGTGAACGAGGCATGCGTACCTTCGAAGCATCATAAGCCTGAATAACAGAATAACACATTAAAAAAATATATTATATTAACTCTTACGATTGAAGACATAAAAGGACCAATCTTTATTCACAGTAATGCAATTTTACTCACCTTCACATCAAGTGGGAGCTGATCAAGCTTCGCTTTACTGTTATGGTAAAAGGCAGAACCACCTCCAGTGTTCTTAATCTCCCGAAGATGAGCAAGATAGTTATAACCGTCGTCAGGAAATCCAAGCTCCAAAATTTCTCTCCTCGCATGATCTGGTAGTGGCCCTGCACCAGTCACCAGACTTTGATTTTGGTTTCCATGGATCTCAAATCTGTCATAGTCAGCATCATCTTCATCGTCACCGTCACCAGAAGCATCGGCAAAAATGGAGTTCGGATCATTTGTGACATCAGTTTTGAGGGAATAACCAGAATGAGCAGTGCCTCCAACGTCATGGACATCTTCGTCAAAGAATCCATTAACCGAGTATGGATTATCATCAACCCTAACGAAAACTCTGTCTCCAGAGGGATCACCATCATAACTGGGACTGGATGAGTCCCTTGCAAGTAGCTGAAAAGTAGCAGATTTTTTCTTATCGATGAACTTCTTCTTCCCCATTCTCTTGTCAGAATGTTAATGTTGGTACTTGACAGATAAAACGGGAGACGAACCCAACCTATCAAAGGCAGGCATAGTAGTATTCATATATCAGAATGAGGAAATAAAACAAAAGCCCAAGTAGAACCCCCTACACACACAATGATACAACTAAGTCAGAGTGTTTTCAGGTTATTTGAAATTTTTTTTAACCAATTAGGTTATTTTTGTTTCAAGTAACATTCTTGTAAGTGAAATCAAGTGGGAAAAAAAAATTTGCCGTTAGTTTCGTTTTGTCAAATTCAAAATTTGTTAGGAGAAAACAATGGCAAAAATTGACGATAGGATTAATTCAAGAATTATGCATCTACATTTCTTAGGTGCCGTTTGATAACACTTCTATTCCTAGAGAATATTCTTTTCCCATAAGTGCTCTTTTTCGATTCCATGCTGTGAGAACAGTCTAGTGGAATAGAAACAATGTTTGGCAAAATTGTTCCAGAAGTGTCCTTAGAACAGGAAAAGAACAACAGTGTTTGGCGCACACTATACAAAACCACTTCTTAGCACTAAAACAAATAATTATGAACATGCCATTATGCTCACACTTAACCAAAATTAATATGAAACAGTGTTTTGCTTTCAGGATGGTTTGTGAGTGTGTGCACAACAATCTGTTATGAGGATGTGCACATAGCATTTTTTTTTTGTGTTCTTGGTTCCTATGATGGTCCTGTGGTGATCTCATTCTCCTACTGAAAATGATTGAGAAATCACTAAGCCGGTCTAGTTTGGCTGGCTAGGAAAGTAGGAATTGTTCTTAAATGGGCTGCAATTCTAAGACCACAATTGCAAACTACAAATTCATGTTTCCTCTGTTTTCTGGGCTTGCACTCCACTTGCTTAATTGGTAGAAGCCATTGTGCGTAAATAGATATCTACTTGTTTTATTCTCTTCTTCTTTTTCTCCATGGGAGGAGCTCAAGAACTGCAACTCCAGGTCATTCATAAGTTTATTTATGGCTTTCCCTATTCTGTTGAATCAATTCATGTCATATATGCTTTATGTGGTACCGCAAGAATCCTTTATTGTCATATTAGAATAACTAACAACCACTTCATAGACTTGGACAAGAATGGGTCTCGGCTGTTTTTCCATACAAAGAGTAACTCATTATGGATGGAAAGCCACACTCTTGAAAGCTCTATCTTTTATATGATGTTGGAGGTTTATCACAATTAAATGGTCTGTTTCTCTTTTCAAATCTATTCCAATAAGAACTCACTTTATGTAGTTTGATTATGAGGCATCCCATTATGAATTTTATTTGCAGAAAAATCTGTAAGAAATTAAGATGAAGAAACTGATATTTCATTTTTTTCTATCAATAAATGGTGAAGGCTGCAGGGAGTCTTAGGAAACATGAATATTATATTAGAAAAGCTACATTAAAACATGTAGAAAACAAGCCTTAAGATGCATCTGAAACACAAAGGTGATTTGTTTATGCTAAAATAGAAATGTTTGTAGATGTAGGGATTCACCTTCTGTGTTGTAATAATCCTTCCTTTGTCTGTTTTCTTAATGATTCAGAAGCGCAGGAATCAAACCTGGCTAAAGATGAAGCTGCCATCACCCAACCCCCACTTCCTACACCAGAAAGAGGCTATAAGTGGTGGCTCTTAATGGCACTTTACATACTCTTTGTTCTCTCAGGCCAATCCATTGCAACTCTTGCAGGGAGACTCTACTATAACAAAGGTGGAAATAGTAAGAGGATGCAAACAATAGTTGTAACTGGAGGCTTTCCATTTGTCCTTCCCCTTCTAATCTACTTATACTATAAACCTTCTATCCCAAACCATATCAATACTTCCAACAATGAAGTTATCCTCTATCATCACCATTGTACTCCTTTTCACTTTCTTTGGTATATTCAGTGCTGGTGATAACTTGATGTACGCATATGGGGATGTACGCATATGGGTTGGTATATCTCCCTGCCCCTACATATTATCTTGTTTGGGCAACCCAATTGGATTTTAATGCACTACTCTCCTATTTCATCAACTCCCTTAAGTTCACTCCTGTTTTGCTTAATTCAGTAGTCCTTCTCACCATCTCTGCCTCACTCCTTGCTCTCCATCCTGAGTCCAATGGAACAACAGGAGTTACAAAGGTACACAATGCAATCGAAATTTTATGCACCATAGGTGCATCTGCCCTGTTCTCCCTATTACTTTCACTTACCCAACTTTCATTTGAGAATGTTCTGAAAAATAACATTTTCTGTGATACTGGAGATGCAAATATACCCAGCAATAGCGGCAACATGTGTTTGCTTGGTGGGCCTTTTCGCTAGCGGGGAATGGTGGAGTCTAAAGGGAGAGATGGAGCAAATTGGAATGGCAACTCATGCAATGATCTTAGTTCGGACTGCTGTGGCATGGCAAGTTTTTACTGTTGTTGCACTGGGTTTAATATTTGAGGTGTCTTCAACCTTTAGCAATGTCATTAGTACAGCCTACTTGCCCAGTGTTCCAATCTTAGGTGTGATATTTTTCCATGAAAAAATGGATGGCGACTCAAGGATTAAAGTATCGGTATCGGTCGCCGTATCGGTCGTCCAAAATTAAGATACGTATCGGAATGTATCGTATCGTATCGGATATACACTAAGATACGCTAAAGATACACATAAATGGATAGAAAACATTTTTTTAAACACTTTTGCATAAAGAATTTGTAAACAAAAAGCTATTGATAACGTGTATTATGCATAAACACTAAATTGAGGGTATCACACTAAGAATTCAAGATTTGTAGTTGTCCCATAAATGTAAAATCCTTGTTTCCAACATTGATTTCTACTTTAGTTTGAGAGAAATATGGCTAGCAACAACTTTGGAACAAAAACCCCTCAAAAAATTGTGTTTTCTGAAAAATTACCCATCTTGGCCATTATATGACCGTAGCGCATTGTATCAGTATATACCGATACTCACCGATACGTACCGATAGATACATACCGAAACGTACATTTCACCTCGATTTTATATTTTCCATAGAGTCGTATTGGTGCATACGTATCGTATCGATGTGTATCAGTGGTGTATTGATGCATATCGATATGTGTCGTAGGATATATATTGATATGAAAAGATTTTAAAAATTTTATGTATCGTATCGGTATATATCGTATCGGTCAATTAAATTTAAGATACGTATCGGAGGGTATCGTATCGATATCGGAGATACTTTAAACCATGCGTGAAGGTGGTTGCTTTGATTTTGGCTATCTAGGGTTTATTTCTTACATGTATCAAAATTATCACAGAAATCAACAACGATTTCCCACCCTAGGATTTCGCAGTATAAATTAGAGAGAAGGAGCAGCGTGCAGGTGTTTTGATGGTTCTCCTTCGAAGAAGAAGAAGAAAAAGATGGAGAAGCAAGAACGACTGACAAACGAAAGAGAGAGAGATGTGATGAAGGAGGTAGCATCTCGACCTTGTTAGGTTTCCTTGCGAGGGATGAAGGCAGAAGGTCAGAGAGAGAGAGAGAGAGTCGAACACTCACCTGCCGTAGAGTCGACCTTCACCTGCGATCGACTTCCATACAAGAGCGGCTGGGAAGAAGACGAGGTTTGCCAGAGAGACTAACGGCCAAAGTTGGAGAGGATTAACAACAACTGCTTAGTGCAGTTGGTGAGCTGTGGTGTGTATAAAACCCATGCTCACTAGGAGGTCTCGAGTTCGAGTCTCCTAGCTGTTACCTACTTCCCTCCCTACCTATCAAAAAAACAACAACTGCTTAGTGCAGTTGGTGAGCTGTGGTGTGTATAAAACCCATGCTCACTAGGAGGTCTCGAGTTCGAGTCTCCTAGCTGTTACCTACTTCCCTCCCTACCTATCAAAAAAAAAAAAAAAAAAAAAAAGTTGGAGAGGATTTATGTTTGAGAGGGTTTTGGGTTTTTGAGGTGTATTTGTTCCTTCAAGTTGTAAAACAGAACAAACAAACGAAAGTGGCTGCTTCGGCTTGAAAAGCCGGCGCCCATAGCCGCAAATAATTCTGAATCTTCAAACCTGGAACCCGTAATCACCCTTGAATCAGATTCACTTTTCCAGATTTTACTAGATTAGGTTGGCACAGCTTATGCTTAACCGGAAATTCTTATATTCATATGGGATTTTTCGACCCTTGTTTCCTAATTTCTTAATGTTCTTTGAGAATACAGGTATCAAGGTTGTAGAAGAGGGCATGGAAATTCGATTCATTACAGTCATTACTTATTACCACAATCAAACTCGGGAGATAGATATGGAGATAAATATACGTGTGATTATATAATCAGCTAACCCATACCCGATGCTTCTCTTTACCCATCCAATCCTTCTTTCTTACGAACCTTCTCGCTTTGCTTCTGCTTTCTGAGGTTTCTCTTTCTCTATCTATCTCCCTATTTCTTCTTTTGTTTCTGTGTGTTTGGTTTGGTTTGGTTTAGGAAAATGGCGATTGGTATGGGGGTTATTGTGATCTAATGTTTGTGCTTGATTCCGGGAAGAGAATGTTCAGGAGTTTATTTTGGAGGGTTAGAGCAGAGATTCGAAGGCAAGTGAAGGGAAGATCGAAGGAGAGGCTTAGCTTCCACTAGGACCCTTTCAGCGACGCAATCAACTTCGATAATGGCGATTCCGACTTTTTCTGTTAAAATTTAAAGCAACCACAGCAAGGGCATTAGGTTCACATTCCTCTATTTTCTTTTTTCTTCTTCTTCTTCTTTCTTCTTTATTTTTTTTTAGGTAATCAGAACAGTAGTAAATTTCTATCGAATCTCTGCTCTAACCCTCCAAAATCACTTATGCTCAAAGCTAACACAATAAAATCACTTATGCTCAAAGATTTTATTTGCTGAAAGTAGCTAACACAATAAAATCACTTATGCTCAAAGATTTCATTTGCAGGGAAGCGGCGAAGAGAGAGAGGGCAGCGGCGAAGGAGAGAGAGGGCAGCGGCGACCGAGAGAGAGGGCAGCGGCGATCGAGAGAGAGGGCAGCGGCGACCGAGAGAGAGGGCAGCGGCGATCGAGAGAGTGAAAACCTGCAATAGGTTTTCCTTAGGACATTAGAAAAGGGATTGGGGGTTTTTAATCGTGAGATGGAGAAAAGGGATTGGGGGTTTTGAATAATTGTGTTCTTTTAAGTTTCTAAAAGAATAGAAAAGCAACTTTTTGGTACTCTTGCAATGTATTCTTTACTCATTCTTTTTCATTGGTTCATTCCGGGGGAATACAAAAATGAACCGGACGTGCCAAACATATTTCTGTTCTATTTGCATTCCCGCAGAATAGAAGAACACCAGAAACATTCTCCCAGAGTGTTATCAAACGGCACCTTAGAGTACCCTACCCCAGCAGCTCAGAGAACTTTTTATCTTTTTCTTTTATTTTTAAGTTAGTCAATTTTCCACTTTTCACAAAAATTTAGCCGCATCTCAAACACAACTCCAAATTTAGGGGAAGACTTGTATTCCAAAAAACATTTACCAACCCTACGCTCTATCGACTTTGGTCTTGGTACCCATATTGGCCTTGGTAGATTGGGTTTCAAATCGACCGTATCAGTTCATATCAGAGAGTTATTTCATATTTGTAATGGGAAAATCTTTCCATCATGCTTGTAACATGTACAGTGTATACTAATCCTACGCATCCATTACATTACAAAGGAGATAGGTTACAAGAGATGAGTGAAACTGTCCGACACATAAATTACACTACAAAGGAACTATGTCACAAGAGAGGGCGAGGGAGAACATCCATTACATCACAAAGGAGATAGGCTACAAGAGATTAAGTGAAACTGGTCCTACACATAAATTACACTACAAAGGAGATATGTTACAACAGATGGGAGAGGGAGATAGGGGTATGGCTTGAGGAATCTATCAGATTAGAATTGGCCTTGATCGATCCAGATTCTTGGCAGAAAATGGTTTTCTAATTTAAAACAGGGGTATTTCAATCCAATCCAGATTGGTATCAGATTGATGTCTGCCTTACTGATCCCATTCCTGATACCGAGTAGAGGGGAATGTTTCTTGCAAAATGAAGTTGTGCGGTCCCTTGACCTCCTAGGACCCCACACCAATAGTTTACATTCTACACAAAAAACTGCAACATGGTTCTGGACTCCGGCCCTCCCTCACATACAACGCAAGTCCATACCCCTTAGTCCACATTGCCTCACCTGTAAATCAAAATCAACAGCAATTTTGAAATTCAAGCCTCAATACCTAAATCTTTTTTCATTTTTCTTGCCAAGATTAACAAACTTAATAGTGTTCTGAAGCAATAAAAGCATCAATATATATATTCTGAGGCCTATAAGGAGAACATCTTCAGCCAGGGGATTGACGCAAAGACAGATCCGCAATGCCAGCGAGTAGATCACGAAGTGCTTCCTTATTTGAATTAGTGCCATGACCACCTGGAGTTGATGGTATATCACGCAGCGAACTCTCAGCAAGAGCCTCCTTCAACTGTTTGATGAGTTCATCTTCCTCGGTAAGTGTATCCAGATCCCAGACCTTGAAGATGCCATCACAAGACGAATGAATCTCATTTGTACAGCATAAATCAACTCCACCAGTGTTACAATTTTCACCACGATTATAAGGTTTCAACAAGAAGTCACTTCTCAAGTAACTCCGGTATATTGCAGTTTCAACCTTTTCACTTGCAGGAACAAGGTCATCATCAGTTCCCTCTGGATATGGTGCAGCTCCTGCTTCCTCATCCTCAATCATGGTTAGGAGCTCACCAGAAGTTCCTCTGGAATGTGAAGCATTTTCAGTTTCCATAGCCTCAAAATGTGAACAAAAATCATTTTCAGTTTCCATGGTCTCAAAGTGTGAACGGGATTGTGAATTGACAATATCTAACAACACATCTTTTAGAGCATCCCAACCACTAGCAGACAGTTCAGGATCATAAACCAGGCAAGAATCAACCCATGCCGCATCTTCTGAGGAGATTGCATCCCCAATCTGGTCAGAACCTTTTGAATTAGAAACAAAGCCTTGAGAAAAATCACCTTGCAATGCCATGGCTACATCACCTTGTAATGCCATGTTGCCTACAAAAAATGTTGGCAATAATGTTAGTAAAGGGAAGAATAACTGGTTAACAGCAGTAGAAATCTACTATACCCAGAAAGATTATAAAGAGATATTTGGGAGAAGTGAAGGGAAAAAGGCATTGCCCCTCTGGCATGCAACTGTTGGAAGACATGGATCCTACCCTAGGTTAAGAGCTTGACCTATCAAACACCAACAACTTCGTAAATATTTAGTTGGAACATTCCAGGAAACACACTCTCCGTGAAGCGGGGGTAAGGATGCGTATATTATGACCCTCCCTAGACCTCGTGCATTGGGTACGCCCTTATTTGGTTGGACCATTCACCATGTTATTTCCTATTCCAACAGCCAAAAAGAATGTTTACTAGTAAGTCAATATTAGGCATAAGATGTGTCGATCTTGGGATCTCTGCCCATAATGCATGTGTGCATAGGTAGGGGATGGCTTCTAATTTGCTTCAATCCTAACAACTGCTTCTAAAAAAATAAGGAACAAACAAATAAATAACTGCAGCAATATTAACAGTTGAAATGAACATGAATACCACAAGGTATGAAAGGGAATTCAGCTAATGAAACAGCACCAGCAAGAAATTGCAGAACAGTTCCTAAACTCGCAGTTTTACAATTTTGGCACAATCACAGTGATTTTGTTCTAACAGGATGGCATTGCAACTCCAGCAACGTGATGCAGGTCAAGATCAGCACAAGAAACAAAGCCAATCCATTCACAAAAGCAGAATGAAATAATGGCATTTCCGGATTGAGATTGAGACTAAGCATCCGGCTGAGAGATGGATATTTACCATAAGACCATTCATAAAACTGCATAATATGAACTATGCACACCTAGGGCACGTAGGTGTTAGGCCCCAGATTAATGCACCGCCTTGGGTCGCCTTGTCGCCATGACAAATATGAAATGAACACTAAATGGGTGGTAAGGTTATCAGACTTCTCAGACTGCCCATAGAATCTCAACCCAAAAGTCGATAATACCAGTTAACAATTATCGATTCCTCAAACTCGGAAAAACTTAGTAGTGAAGTTTTCATCAAACGCCTCAGCTCAACATAATTTTCCAAATAATTAATTTCAGCTAAGTGTGATCATGACGATAAGAAGGGAAGAAAAAACCCAACACAGAGAGCCCTACAACCGGATTTCACCGGGGATTGGGTTGCCATCCTTTTCTCTCTTTTTTTCCCTTTTTTTTTTTTTTTTTTTGGCTTTAGATAGAGATTTACCAAACGTAACGATGGTTACAGTTCTTGACTTCGCATACAGGGGCAGAAACAATTTTACAGGTTTTCTCACTACGAATAGAAAACATAAGATCCATGAGAGTCGATAGAATAACATCAAACGAAGACAATGAGGTTTTGAGAAGAAGAAAGAGTACCACTGTTGATGGGGAAGTGCGAAACGTCCGCTTTCAAGTTTGAGACCCTAAGCTTTGAACTGCAGGTCGCGCGCGCATAGAGACGAACTCAGAAGTTTAAAAAGGATAAAGGAACTTCCATATAGCTAAAAAATGGAAAGGCACATAATCCCAACTGATAAAGGAGAGGTTGTGTGGGACAGGCAGTCAATCTAGAACCGGAACCGAATCGAATCAAACTGAAAACAAAAACGATTCGGTTTTGATTTTGAAAATGAACTCTCATTCGGTTCAACTTGATTTTATAGCAAAACCGGTTGATTTTGAATCCAACCGAACCAAATCTCAATCAGAGTAAACCTTTAAATCATGCCCTTTGCTAAATTGTGGGACCGTATCTTCATGAGGTTATAATTTCCTTTCCAACTTCATCTGTTTCAACAGGTTATTTCCGCTTAAACTGAATTATCAATAGACCAATATATGAACCGAATGAGATTGAATTCAGAATTTGAAGGATTCTATCTTCATAATATATGAACCGAATGAGATTGAATTCAGAATTTGAAGGATTCTATCTTCATCATGTTATAATTTCCTTTCCATCTTCATTTGTTTCGATGTTGTAATTTCCTTTCCATCTTCATTTGTTTCGGTGTTGTAATTTCCTTTCCATCTTCATTTGTTTCGGCAGGTTATTTCATTAAACCAAATTTGAACCAAATTACTGAATGAAGTAACCAAAACGATTACAGGGTTTGTGAGGAAATCTCTACCAATAACATATTTGGGAGCACTTCTTTACACGAATAGACTAAAAATTTATTTTTTTGACGATATGCTTGCTAAAATTAGACACAAGGTGGCAGGCTGGAAAAGAAAATTGTTATCCTCTGGCAGTAGGCCAGTTCTTCTCAAGCATATGATTTCCTCTATGCCAATTCACATCCTTGCAAGTTTGGATATCCCAAAATCGGTTATGCAAAACTTTTACAGTATTTGTGTAGATTTTTGATGGGGTTCTTTTGAATTTGGAAAGCGCCATCACTAGGTGGGTTGGCACAAGATTTGTAGACCTTTAGATGAAGGAGGTCTTGGAATTTGTTTATTAAAGGATATTAGTACATCTATGTGATTGAAATGTCTGTGGCGTATTATTTCAGAAAATTATTTTTGGAGTACCTTCTTCAAGGCTAAACTTCTAAAGAGTAACCATATTGTTTTAGCAGAAAGTAAACTAGTGGGTTCTAAAACTTGGCAGGGGGCTTTGGATCTTAAATAATTTATTTTATCAAAATCTAAATGCTAATTGGTTCTGGCGAGGTGAATTTTTGGCTTGGTAATTGGTCTAGCAGTGGCTCCCTAATTGACTACGTTGATGGGATCATAAATGTAAATCTGAAAACTCAGGTAAAAGATGTGCTTAATGATGATGGTGTTTGAGACCAAAATGTGCTAAATATTATTGACTTTTCAGAGGTTCGTGATAGTATTCTCAATTCCAACGTTATCTTATCAAATAAAGTTGATAGATTAGTGTGGACTCCAACGAGCAATGGCTTTTTTTCAACCAATTAGGCATGGAATGAGATCCGATCTCACTACCCTTTGGTTCTTTACTCTAAATGGTTATAGAATATATCGATCCCTCCAAAAGTGGGTTTTTTTGTTTGGCAAATCTTTAATGGGAAAATTCCAAGAGATGACGCCTTGATGAGTATTGGTATTTCATTAGCTTCCAAATGTTTTTGTTGCAAAGATCCTTGGAGGGAAACATCTACCCACATTTTAATGGTGGGTACAACTGCCTCTAAGATTTGGGATTTCTTTGGAAGAACAATGGACGTTGATATTATTCCAACTTAGGATCTCAGTACTATAATTCTTTATTGGCAATTCCTTGCCAGTGTCAAAGATATTTGTGAATAAATAACTGGTCTATTACCATCATTTATTATTTGGGAGTTACGGCAGAAAAGAAATAATAAAAGACATAGTGAGGGCTCTCGTGTTGCAACTACCATAATTGAGAGAATCAAGGATTGGATTCATGAAATCATTTACTCAACTAATTTTTCTAAATCACTTTATTTGAAAGATAATCTTATCTTGCAGGTCTTTAAATTAGACCCACCAATTAGTAGGGTTAAGACTCTTGTTCCTATTTATTGGTGCCCTCCCTTTCATGCTGTTAAACTAAATGTGGATATCACTAGTAAGGGAAATCCAGGCATTAGTGGTGGGGGAGGCATTATTAGAAACAACAATGGAATGTTCTTGCGGCATTCTCCAACTGCTATGGGGTGTGTTCAAATTCAATGGCTGAGTTCAGAGCCCTTAGAGATGGATTGAGATTGTGTAGGGAATTGGACCTCTTTGATTTTTATGTTAATTCAGACTCCTCTTTGATTGTGAAGCTGATTACCCAAAGATCCTATAATTTGTGGAGATGTTGGTATTGGTTTCAGGAAGTTATCAACCTCTGTGATTCTCTGAGAGCCGACATCTCATTTTCATTTCGGGAAAGCAATCGAACAGCGAATTAGTTAGCTAATTTTGCTTGTGAGTCGACAAGAAATTTGACTTTCTATAGTAATGATCCTCTTCCAGGTGATCTTAGTTGCATCATTCGAGAAGACAAAGTTGATTTACTAGTCTTTCAAATGTAATAGTTATTTTATAAATGTTTTCTTTTAGGTTTTGAGAATGATAGAGTGACTTGTCTCTCCTAGGTTAGGGTAAGGCGGGTTATGTCCCCCCTTGTTTTTTTGTTATTAATTTATTTTTTAATAAAATTCTAGGGGCTATCCCAGGTCCCATATAATATTTGGGGTAAAAAAAAAAAAAAAAAAAAGTAACCGAAACGATTTAATTTCAGCTTTGGAGGTTATGACTTCCGTTGGGAGGATTGTCCATTGTAACCTGAGCTGGCCTGAGATGCCGTTTTTGCCTTGTTAATTAACCCAAGCTTGCATCTGTGAGCATGAAACCAATCAGTGGTTTACCGTGCCCTGTGTTCCTCAGAGCATGGTTTTAGGTATTGATCGGTTTTGTATCAGTATCGATCACGGTGGATATCGTTGAAGTGATTGTAGCAACCAATCTTAAGGGAAAGGATGGACCAGAAACTCGCAGGAAAAGGATATTCCATTGTATATATATAATTACAGGTGATATTCAATCAAATACAATGTGATTTGAGTATCAATACTATACAATTTGTATTTACATATTTCTGTACAATTTCCATCAATTCTTGTTGCCCTGATGACAATTAGTAAAACAATGCTTCACACCAATAACTGTACAGTGTACACAATGCAAGCATTCCCTGCAGCAAAGGAATCCCCAAACCAAATTAAATTTGATAAGAAAACCAGGAACCAACATGACAATGCCCAAATTAAACCTGCACTGATCACAAAAGGACAAGTTGGGATCCAAGTTAACCCTAATCCATGTGCTCATTCTTTGTCTAAGTGACACATTACTAAGTTCTACCCCATCCGAAGTTTCATTCAGAACTTTTGATGAACAAGAAGGAAAAGTAATGAATTTTAATTGCCCATTGATGTAATATTCCATGAAAATAGAAAAACAAAGCCATAATATAAATAGCTGCCAATTTTTCCAAGAGCCAAGGCGAATGCTAAAGACAGGGAATCTTCAACAGCTACAGATCAACCCAAACATGGTAGGTGGACATACCTGGTGAAATTTCGTCACGAGTGGAAGAGGGTTACAGTGGCAATATACCCATTTTTCATAACCTGAAAAAACTTTGTGAGCAACCGTTTAACGACCCATAATGGAGGCATTAATCTCAACAAAGATAAGAGGTAATCTAATCCATACCTCAAAAGCAACATTTTGATAACCATACACAAAAGTAGATCCAAATGGATTGTTTATGGATCCTTGTGTTTGTATCGCAGCTCGCCCACAATCCCCAAGGATCTCCTATTATTTGATTACAATTCTCATCATTATCATTCCACGCAGCATGAAAATAAAAATAAAAAGAAAAAAGAAAACAAGTGACATGTGGAATAAAAGGAAACGATATACTAAAATTACTTCACATAAAAAACAGACGATTAGATAGAACTTGATGATCGAAAGAACAGAGCAGGGAGACATAGATAACATTGGTGGCTACCACAAAACATTTCACAAATGAACCGTCCATTTTGAATAGCCAGATCATTCCCATTGAAACAGGATAGTTGGACTCCTGGACTTGGGAGGTACTGTATAATTATATTTAAACAAGATATTTCTCATTTGAAAAAAATAATGACAGTCAAATGCCAGCACATAAGACCTGACCTCAAGGAGCCACAGATTCCAACCAACCATCTAATTACCACTTTAGGTGTCAAACAAGTTTTTTATTGCAAATGCTTAATCATATATCAAGCATAACTTTAATGATGAGACAGTCCTCATAATTCTCCCACATTGACAGATTGCCAAACTGCCGATTGTCAAAGCCAGAAAAGTTGCACAAGCCCGGTTTTAAAAACATCTCTCACAAGGTTGGAAGGCAAACCAAGGACAGGACAGTCTTGCACACCAGATCAGTGCATCTACCACTATCTGGATGCACCCTGAAAACAAAAACAAGAACTCTTCTTTAAACTCCAGCATGGATAACCCCTCTCAAAAGCACGATTTCCTGGTTTTGAGCATAAATTCCCAAAAATAGTGCTTCAAAATCCTAGAAGTGTAAGACTACTAATTCTGGATCTATGCTAACGAAAACTTAGGGGAAAACATGCTTCGAAATTCTCAATTTCAAATATCGAGCGAGCCACAGCATCTGGGTTTGCTGGAGATCCCGTTGCATAAACTCCAAAAGGCTCTTCTCAAAGAAAATAAAAATGTATTAATAAGTTCATTACTGTGTCCTTGAGTTACGATAACTTCAATCATCATTTCTTGGAAACAACCAGTTGATCCCCTTTTTACCATGAGAAGGATCCTAGTTGAGAATTTTGATCAGATATCGTAATCATGAAGCTTACAGAAATGTGGCTTTATGGAACAACCCCAGATTCAACTTCTGTTATGACACTTGGATTTGGTGTAATTAATGTGTATTTCACAGAATTTTACCTACCAGTGCTTTTAGGGACGTTATTGTTCTCTCTTGATACAGAATGAAAGAAGTTTATTGTTTCTTAGAGATGCAAAATATAAGAACTTCCGAAAGATAAGTTTGTAAATTTTGATGAAAGAGCAATTTACCTTTACTTGTTCCCATTTTGTGCTCGGGGTGATGCAGTTCTTCGAAGCATTTCCTTCCTCAAAATGTGCTCCAACTGCAAACAAGGCACAAAATTAAAAGGACAAAGAGTGGGGAACACGATGTGAGGACCCTTAATTTTAGGAAAGGCTGTGTGATAAGTAAAGGCTTTCAAGAAAACACTTACCGTTAGAACTGTAGATTATGAAGTTGCATTTTACATATGAATTGAAGTCCGCATGTCCAGGAAAGTTAGTATGCAAAACAAACTTCTTGATTTTATGAGTCTGCATGCGGACGAAGGTGAAATGAGAACTTCACAATGCAGGGTAATTGCATTAAAATAATGGAATATAACATCACTAAGAAGAAATAAGAGTACCTTCCCATCAAATAATATGTCCAGACCACGAGTAAAATAATTGTAGAAATAATCCCCCCATAGAGTTGTTTGTGGACGCAGGTCTGATGTAGAGTGAATAACCATTTGGTCAACCTACATAGCCAAAAAAACTGAGAGAAAAACAATGGCAACGTACATAAAAACCAACAAAGATTTATTTCATGACTTGAATGCAGGAAGTATAAAACTTCAAAAACATATTTCGAGCATATCACGTGAAACTCAAATTACAAAGAATCATAGACTGTCACAGAAATCCATACATAATCAGAGGATATGCAACCATAAGAGATCCCAAGGTAACATTATATTCTCGTTCTTTTTTAGTACTATTCTTATTCTTCTTCTCATTTCTCAGTTCAAATCACCCTATCACCATTGACTGAATCTGATTTATCTTTGTCATATTATAAACTCTACTTAATCTTACATACCTTCATAATGTCTTTAAGTAATAATCGTACATTATGGATAATGAAATAGTACATCCATCTTGCAGAATTAATATAATTCCAATTATTCCATAAAAAGCACAAAATTCTAAATCTTCTTGTGCAAGATAATCAACTAATCTTGCTAACATGTGAACCACGCTATGCTTGCTTTTGCAGATGTCTTTTGCCCACTTCATCTGCACCAGTAACCTCATACTTTACCAGAAAAATATGAAGTGGGAAAATAGCCAATGGGAACCACTCATGTTACAAACTTTGTAACAGTAAATACCCCAATGCACATGAAGCAAGAAATACAGCCTTTCCCCATAAGGGAGCGCTTCCAGAAACAAAGAAATTACCAAAACAGTACTTCATCTTTGCATAAACAATTAGTTTTAGATGTACATCAGTAATGTCACTTTTCTAACACACGAATATATTAAAAATTTATTCAAGAGTTACATAGCAGAAACATAAAAAATTTGCCATGTTTTTCAAAATTCGAATGAGGATAACAAGAATTTTCCAAAGCAACCAAATTCTCGAGCTTTAAGTTGTTGAACTATAGACTTTCTTCCAATCAGTTCATAAAAATCTCAGTTTTTTAATGAATAAATCTTGGATTTTCTTTGCACCTGCTTCTGATGGATTCCACAAGGACGACCAAATTCAGTCCACACATCCTGCAGGAAAATCATGGAAAACGTGTCAAGGAAATGTAAAAGTGATCACTACATCATCAACAATATGTTTGATAACCCAAAATTTTGAACACCCCACCCTCCAACCCCCCAACCCCCCCCCCCCCCCCAAAAAAAAAAAAATAAGGGAGGGGGGGTGGAAGAAAAAACAAATATTTGCAAGCAAGGAAAACTAGTGGTTCCCAAGGGGAATCAAGAACATAAAAGATTAGCAAAACAATTCTAGTAGAGCACCTGTCTACGAGAAAGAAAGAAAGAAGATGCATGGAACTCCAATAAAGTCTCCTGACAGCACTCAAGAAGTGAAATATTTCAATCAAAGCTTGGGAGCAACGAGCCCTGTATAAATAAGGGTTGAAGGAATACAATCTTGGATCAAAGAATCACTACATGGGTTTAGGACAAAGAGGGTGTAGCATTAGATGTAAAGACACCGGATGTTCAAGGACCAAATTTAACAATCTTGATCCTTCAAAAATTTTGAAGCACTCATTGAGGACTTCGATGTTGGAGATGAGGAATTCTAGTTAGTGATTTCTTGGAGCCCCTCTCAGGTCCAAAATGCAAAAATAAACTAAAAGAAGATGAGCAAACACATTTTACTTTCTCATTTTTTGTGATAAATAAGAAGAAATTTTTTGGGGAGGTCCCTTTTATGTCATAGCAGACATAGGTAATGGGAAGGATAAAAATGAAAGAATCCTACGACTGCTTTTCCAAGACAAGATGACCCCATTTGCACTACCATTGTGTTACCTAGAAGTGGAGGAAAAAGGTTTCAAGGCTAGTCAGAATACCAGAAGAGGGAGAAAATACAAGGAGAGAAGCACTAGAAAAGATTGATCACCCACAAAGAAGGGTGTACCCAGTGCACGAGGCGAGCGCCACTGCAGGGTCCAGGGATGGTCATTATGTACACAGCCTTACCCTCGCTTCACGGAGAAGCTGTTTCCTGACTCGGACCAGCAACCACTAGGCCACAATTACCCACATGTCTGGAAAAATACAAGGAGAGAAGATGAAACAACACATGAAAAGATTGATCACCCACATGTCCCACAACAGGTCCTCTCAGACCTGTTCCTTTTTTAAGTCATTAAATGGTTCAACATAGAGGAAAGCTGCAAAGGTTTACGAACAGTTAACTGGTTTGGTTCAGCACATAGTTATCTGAGAAGGAGGAAGCGATTTAAAATCAAGAATTAAAAACCGAAACCTAAAAGTTGGTAAAATACAAGAGAGGAGAAGCAATTAAGATGGGTTATGGAAGAAAATGAGAAATGGCTGGAAAACATTTGGAAGAGTAAAGAGCAAATGACTATGAATCGTTTAGAGAAGCAAATAAGATGCGCTTTGTGGAAGCATTCATCAATTCCAATTTCCTAATAAGAAGATTGTAAAATAGTGGTTGCAAGTCAGGGTTCCTGGTTTTGCCTGTGGACCCTAGATCTGTTAGTTCATCCCCGTATAAGCATAGTTTTCAAAATTGGATCAGATCAGTCAAAATCGCCTGAATCGGATCAGTATGACCGATACCGATCGAATGGTACGATGTTAAAGAGGTCCATAAAAAAAAAAAAAAAAAAAAAAAAAGGTAAATCTGTCCAATCCCAAGTTTAAATCTTGTGTGTAACTGATAAAAAAATATAATCAAAATACAGAACTTTAAGGCAGGATCCTTCGTTTTGGCTATAGACTCTAGGTATATGTATGACTTAGGCGAGAAATAGGCTAGATTTTATATATTATTATTATATATTTTTTTGGGGGGGGTGGAGGTTGGGGAGGGGGATTAAATAGGGTAAATTTTTGGGAGGGAGGGATATGGAAAGAGAGAGAGAGAGAGAGGCATGCGAGCCATCAGTTTAAAACTCGGAGAGGGCAGACAAAGTTGGAAAATAGGCTTACTCCTCCCCGCCCTCCTTCTCCTTCCTCTTCTCTCCTGCTTCCCTTCCTCCTCTCCAGTCCCCTGCCGCTCCTTCGTCCTCTTTTTTCCCCCTTTCTTCCTAAGGAGCGGATTCAGGGAAATTCTGAATCATTACCCAGAATTGGGGAAACCAAATGGAATAGGGAATTTCTGATAACTATGGTTTAGATGATTTACAAATGTTCTGTCAATGGTCATCGGCCTTCTGAGATCTTAAATTATTCCAAGAGGCATTCTCATAAATATTTCCAAATGAACTCTTGAGTAGTGCTTCTATATACCTAAATCCTAATGATTTGATCATGATATGGATGTTTTATCCTTCCTCTAAACATAATGCAAAGTCTTTTGCATGCCCAATCATACATATACACTGATAAGCCCCTTTTGGATCTTGTGTACATAGGGCTTTTGCCCCCAACCGGACCGCACCACCACCACAGTAAATTTTAAACAGTTGAGGATAGTAGCAATTTCTACAAGTAGAGCATGCAATGAAACAATGAACAATCTAACTACCACGAAGGGACTCCAACAGAAGTGTCGGCAACACACACACCCAAACAAAAATCATAGAAAAAAGAATCATGATGCAATAGAGAAAGAACATAATAAGATGCCTTATAATGATGATAGAGAATTCATAGACTGACCTGTGGTGATGCACCAAAAGGAATATGCTGACCACCTACAGTAAACCATAACTCTTCCCCAAGCTGAAAGATGGTCAGAAACAAATATTTTAGACACCTATTCTATTTTTCCTTTTTCTTTTTTTGGAGGGTGGGTTTTGGGGATAAATTGAGACAAATATGAGAAAGTGTGTAAAAAACCAAGCATAAAGATACGACAGGCATCTCTGTACTGTCTTTAGACACCTATTTCTACAGAAGTCTGTGTTTTCTACTACAACAGAAAATCCCTATGATAAATATTTAGTCGGAGCTTCATGCTACCTTCAGCATTTCCTCTAACCTAACAGGAATGAATGAACAATATCTGTGAATATGAATTTAGAAATAAACATAAATATAAATGTAAAGAGACATTTAACAGAAGATGAAAATGCTTAACTTAAGCAAGAGAAATAAAAATAGTCCCAAAGCCAAGAAGAAGAAGAAGAAAGAAAAGTGGCAAGACTCCACAGACAGAAGACTATAATTTCAGATATATAAGAACAAACAATACTATAGAAACAAAGGAATCTATGAGACATAAGATGTCAAACCTTAGCATGCACTTCTTCCATGTAAAGATCGCCAGAAGGTAATGGAGGAGCCAAAGCCTTATTCATTAAAGACCCTACACCAACTTTGCCGTCATTAGAACTATCATATATTGAGACACGACATGTAACTGGAGTTGTCCCATCTGGAAACTCAAGTGGCAACTCCGCTGTCACAGTTAAAGCAAAGCAGTGAGTAGAAAGAGATGACAATCCGATATGATAATAAATGCATCCGAATAGTTAAGGATCTAATGACCAAACTGCATACCTTCCACATCATGGCAGCAATCTTTATACTGTGTGGGAATTGGGAAGGCGAAGGACAATCCCTAATAAAATCATCAAGTACAACACCAAAAGAAAAGGGATCAATACTTTTTTCTTTTTTTTTTTTGGTGGGGATTGGCAACTATAAAGAAAAAGATGATTCAGTTAATTACCGGGTAGAAAAGAGTGTAAACCTCTCTGTCTTTGTCATAGATCCCAGCGAATGTTGGACCAAAAAGTGCGTAAACAGCTAGAAAAGTAGCTAAAGAGGATGGTCCCCTGTAATTATGGATCAGTATATAATGACTATGATTCATTGAAGAAAAAAAAACACTCGAGAGAACTTCTGACCCACCCTATGAGAGAAGTGGCATAACGCATTTGAAGTCGCTTGACATCAAAAACTTCAATGAGGCGAAGCCTCTGCCAGTAAGTTTGAAAGATCAGACAATCAATTACAAACACCATTAATCACATTTATTTTGTTACAAATAGCAATCTATAAATTAGATATTTGAAATAATACTGCATTGATGCAAATCCAATTTCAGTGCATATAGGTTATTTGCACCAAAATATGAAAACCACCCAATGTTTGGGTGACGACGGAAAAGACCTTTTGGGTCAATAGAACACCCAATCAAATTAATTTTTTTCCCAGTTTTTGAATTTCTGAATCTTGTTAACATACATTTGGTTGCACAAATATTTTTTATTCTTTCTGTAGGTATCTTTATACACATGTGCACCATTTTTGGTAGAATTTAATTCAAACACTTAAGACACTAATTTCGTGTACTAAATTTAATCCCACTTTATGGGCTTATACATTAGGCCCATTACAATGAGACCCAAGAAAATGAAAGGCCCGACCTATAACATAACTACCCAAAGTTATTTTCAGCCTATCAGAATGCCATCCGCATCTTGTGGTCCTTTTATATTTACACATAGGCATTCATATGGGACTATTTTTTAATTCAACTGCATCAAAGCATCAAACCCTAATACTCATCTTTCATCTACTAGCTTTTTGTTCCCAACACTATGTGAACTTCCTTTAAGGATTTCAAAATCTTAGGATGAGCTGAGAAGGTAAAAGTTGAAAAGCATACTTGGGACCAAGGATCAAAGCGAAGATGGAAACCATGATCCGGAAAACTAATAACGATATCCAACTTCAGTGGCTCCTGTGGAAAATGGGAAAAGAGAGGTACACTCAATACCCAAAAAAAAAAAAAAGAAGAAATTGATGAACAATATTTTCAAATTAAGAAAAAAATCATGTAACACCACATAACCACATGAGAAAAGAAATTTTGACTATAATAAAAATTTAGATCTGAAGTAGAAAGGAGACAAATGACCAAAGTCCAAACATTATCACTGCAAACACAAAGTTCTTTCAAGATAACAATATCCAAAAATGAAGAATTAAAAAAAAAAATCATGAGTAGGTGGGCACTACAATGGCTGTTTTTGCCAGGCCAAGCATAACAAACCACTTATATCTACCAAATGGCAGCTTATTTGGCGCTCAAATTTGGTGACCTAGATAGATACACCATTCCGCATCTACCTAAAAAATTTCAGCAAGTTTTTTACATGAGAAAAAAAAAGGTCAATATTAAACAGTCAGAGATAAGAGTTAAACAGGTTGGCTATTGAAAATAAACAAAGAATAATAAAATATACGTGGGCCATCAAATTGAATTAGACCACCAAATCTGATGCATGAGTGGCATGACTAATCCAGTCAGGACCCTACCTATGCATGCAGTTGAAACTTTCTACATCATGTCCCATGTGCACTGATCAGGAGGCCCATTGTGCCAAGCCACACACAACAGCCATTGCAACACCCTTTCCACTAAATTCATAACAAACACTCCAGGCAAGAACAATAAACCTTTTATTATTATTATTATCATTCATGATGTATCGAATGGAGATTCAGCATACGTAACATTATTTCATTTGATGAGCACTTTGAGCTCATCCAAACAATACAAATCAGGCAAGAAAACGCAATTAGCCATAAACCAGTAGAAATTTACTTTACTAAGCTTCTGATGCCAGATTAGTCAGTCAATCCAACAAGCAGAAAAACCATAACCAAATCCCCAATATCGAACCAGACAGAATCCTGGAAAGGGGTAATTGGATAACTAGTCCCTAAAGAGAAAACAGAACTTACCATAATGATATAATAGTACCACTATTTTATGTCAAGACTCAAATATTTAAGTTCTAGTAAATGGATTTCTTCTTTCTCATTTGTAAATTTATAAATAATGAGTGAAAGCATCAAATAAGTCCCACAAGGAGTTATTTTGCCCTGTCAGACAATACTTACAGAATATTGGTAATTTGTAATCCATTCTAAAGATAAGTTAGTGAACCATAACTTGTTAACAAGGGACAATACCCACGTCAACCAGAAAAATTAGAAGAAAATCTCAAGATCGACAAGCCACCAGATGGCACTGGATAACATTATTTCTTTAAAGAACTCTCCAAATAAACGCAAAGGTCACATTCAGTTCCATACCACATACGAAATGACTCAAATTAGTACAAACCCAATCATGCTTAACATGTAAAACAAGTTCAACTATAAAAAATATCAACTTTACTCACCTCGTCGATGTACTTCACATGGACTACATCGTATATGTTAGGCTGTTGTTGTATTTGAGAAAATGCTTCACATATCGGCATCCCTGCATCATACAGTGGGTAATCAATTCAATTCAATTCAATGCAATGCAATGCAATGCAATGCAATGCAATGCAATGCAATGCAATGCAATGCATTGACACAGGTGATAAAGAATAAATGCTTCTGAAATTCATGCAAACATCAATTCCCAATTGAGTAACTATTTCCTAATCAATGGAACATGTAGACATAACAAAACAAATTAGCTAGAACAACCATACTAATTCATTCAGATCAACTGAGGCACAAGGGGGTCATACGACTACTTATCTGGACCCAAATATATCCAAAATATCAAGGGGAATTGAGAAATTAATCAACAATCGATTAGTTAGGTTTGGAAACTCTGCACTCGATACAACCAAGTTCTGTTTTAAGAATGATCCATGAACAACGATCCTATTATCGACAATATAATTTAGCTATACAATAACAAAAATGGGACAGGAAATTACCAAGAGTGAAAGGCCCGATTCCAACGCCAGGACGGAGATCAAGAACGATAGCTCCCATGGCCGTGCTTTCGCACCTTCTTCTGGTTCTCTGTAGCATTTCTTCTTGCTTGCTCTTACTTCGCTTTTTTCGTCCGTTTCTTTCGGGGAGAAACAAGTGTTCTCCTTATATATGCACACATATAATACGGGAATGGGAAAAGGTTGCCGATGGTGCACTGCATCCTCTCTGTCTCTCTCGGTCCCTCTCCACAGCAAATGACTTCTCTACCCTCGTGTGCGAAACCATTTCGTCTTTTACCTTTTTTCCTGTAGAAAAAGAAAAACAATAATTGTATTAAGAAGAAAAAAAAAAATTGTATTAAGAAAGAAAAAGGTTCGGACCCGGATCGTCTCCAACGATTGACACTCCAACAAGCGTCCAACGATCCGGATCCAAGGGTTGGGATGGTTTGGCCATGCATCCCAACACTGGGGATGTACACCCAAACAATCACAGCCCTTGGACGAATCGTTGGACGCTCTTTGGTGTTGGAAACGATTTTTTCCCAAAAGGTTCACACATAATATTTTTTTTTGATAAAGAACAAATTTATTGATAGTGATAAACGTGTATAACCATTAGCTTCAGACTCACAAAGTCTGAGAAGCCAAGGAATGGAATATAGCCAATCTATCAAACACATGATGGATTTATCTATATCACACGTTGATATCTACATCTAGAGGTGGTACTTCATTACAGTCTTGAAGTAAATTAACGATATCTTTGTTATCTAATTCTACTTGAAGATGTAGATATTCTAAAGCCAAAGCATGAGTAAAGTAGATATGATGGCCAGTGTCTCTCCTTGAATTACGCATAACATATAGTATTCCTTCTTGGCTTCTCACATAAATTTAATTTATCTATTAAGACAAAAAAA
>NC_056567.1:15844725-15887558 GCF_013358625.1 Macadamia integrifolia
ATTATTTTTCATTCTCAATTCTATCATTGGTGTGGTGTGAGATATTTCTTCCACACAACAAAATGACCTCATTGCATCTTTATAAATGAAACTATTTGTTCATAAGATTCATAACACGCAACTTATTATGCATTTTCCTATGTTGGTCACTAATAGAACTTTCTCCCATCATTGTTTTTTTAATATAAAAAGGCCAGCTATGCTAGTAGTATACCTAAATTTGTGTCCCTTTCCTCTTCCACTTTGAAAAGTCCCTTGTACCCCTCCCCTCTTATTTCAACTATGATCTCTGAAAAACCGACAATATACCCAACTTCTTCCCTCTTTTTTAGTCTTATAAAGCTCTATCCCGTCAATTTAAATATATGGAAAAATGGTCTTCTTGTAATTTATTAATTAATTTAACTTTTTTTTTAATTGATCTTCTTATAACAAATACACTACAACTGTAGCCTTCATTGTGCTATGTGGCAGTTAATGTGGGGTAAGAAAAATTGTGAATATATTGTTTTTTTTTTTTAAGTGGACATATGTTACACAAAGGTGCAAGGGTGTTCATTGAAAGGTTTTGACATTTATTTTTTAATGAAAGAATTAGTTATCTATATTAATATAATAACTAAAAGTCATTACAAAGTGATATACATATGAAAATATGAAATCTAGAAAAAAAAAAAAAAACAAAACAAAAACAAAAGGGGATAACTCATGACTCCCTAATAACAACAAAACATTTGATATCTACAGGCTACAACCCCTTAGATCCCTTGTAGTAACCACTTGGATCTCAGATGGTAAGTCGGTGATGATTATTTTAGCTTTTTTTCAGTAAAGACAATTAATTTAGGGCCCGTTTGATAACATAACCAGAAACGTGTTTCTGTGTTTTCTTGTTCTCAGAAACAAAGAAACGGCATAAATACCGTTTGGTAAAAGTGTTCTGTTCCACTTGTTTCTTGAAACATAAATTGAAATTTATAACAATTTATGCTTCAAGAAACATGAATGACGAAACAAGTTTTACTTGTTTCGCTCGTTTCTTGAAACAAAAATGGGGCACAAAAAATCGATATTGAAGACAGAGTTTGGCATCACTACCATCACCACCGTCTCTGACTAGCTCCGTCTACAGAGTTCCTCTCTATCTTGTCAGTCGTCGTCGATTTGGGTTTCTTCCCACAGATTCCGATGAGGCACTGTCATCTTCCTCGTCGACTCCGCTGCTGTGTCTGATAAGATTGGAGCAATTGGCGCTAGCAGTCTTGACTTGAGGAGGATTGTGATCCATGACAATCGAATTCACCATCCCGTAAGAATTATCCATGGAGGCTGAGCTCTGGCTGGGCAGAGGCGCTGGCGGCGGAGCTTGATAAAGCATTTGGGAAGCAGCGGCAGAGTATCCATTATGTTGAGGAACAACCTCAGATGCTTCGTGCTTCATGGATGCTACGAATTGAAAATTTCTCTGATTAACCGCTTCGGTGGGAGTCGCCGATACTGCTGGAGACTTGTCGCCGATCTCACGGATATCAGGTGAGGGAGGTCCAGCGACACCGCCACCACAAGACAAGAACCTCGCAAACATGCTCTCCGCTTCGGGACTTGAAGAATGAGGTTGTAGGAAATCATCAGCTCCTCCTTCTCCGTCTTCGCTGCTACCGTCCACGTAATTTGCAAGCAGGGGGCTCGGGGCAGAGCGAAATCACATCAGACCGGAATTCAGCTCTTGCTGCTGCTGATTGTGATCGGAAACCATGGTTTCTCTACTTTTCTGTTGCAGTTCTCCTTTCGAATGCTTGGAAGTCGAAGGGAACAGAAGATCCATGTCTTTTGAGGATGCTAAAGACGCATACATCCTTGATGATCTGAACTCCAAATTCATCCTTGATGATTGACCCCTCAATTTGCTGCCAAGAAGCTGACGCCTGTCTTGTTCAAGGAAATAGTCGGCTGTCAAGCTGGAGCATCTATTTCTTCAAGCAAATGGCCGCCGATCGTTATCCACCGGAATGCAAATACAACACTGTAATCATCCAATCAAACGGAAACAAGGTTTATTAAACACCCAAAATTCTATTTCTGTTCCCATAAACGGAAATTTCTGTTTCTGTTGTTTCTTGAAACAGAAACAGCAGAAACGTTATCAAACGGGCCCTTAGTTTGTCTTGGGTAAAAACCAAACTCGATAAAACATATGTTGGTTGATTGGACTCTCGAAATATAAACTTGAGTAAGTATTGATGAAGTTGAGAGGCCAAACTTCGGATTTGACATATAAGCCAGTAAGCCACCTAGAAAATCAATAGCATTATTCGACTCTGAACGCAATATAACTTGGTAGAATTCATTTGAGGTATGTATCAAATTAATGGCAATAGACCCAAAAGGGGGAGGGAGACCAAGAACGCCAACGAACGGAGGGTATGTCATTGAACACTATGGTATATGAATGATATGAGGCTGAAGTTTGACAGGTTGACAGTCTAAGCGATCGTCAAAATTTCGTTCTACCAAAAAAAAAAAAAAAGAAGTCACTATTCTATGTGATTGAATCATATAATGACCCCGCCACAAATGGGTATTTTTTTTCCTACATCAGATTGTTAGGTTTATATATATATATATATATTAATTATTAATCATTACAAATATAAAAATAAAACAAAATTAACAGATATATTATTATTATTTTTTATTAAGATAAAAACAAAACAAAATAAAAATATACTTTTTTTTTTTTTTGGTAAAACATAACAGATTACATACTCAAAGGTTTTAGAGGCCAAGAAACTCAACTTTCATTTCTAAAAAATAAATAAATCAAATAATCGATTTCTCCTTCATGGCCTTAAACGCCACATTCTTGACTAATGGAAGGGACATAAGGGACTTTTTCCACTTTTAAAATTCCCCCGCTCGTCGTTGTTCCGAATATTTATCCAACCAATGAACTCTTTATCATCGTAAAACTTTCAATTGTCTGGAATCCGGATAGCGCAACACAGAGCGGCAGTCGTAACTCGTAAGGCACATAAGCCTTCGTCTTCAAGGATCCGTAACCCTAAATTCAAACGAGAAATCTGATTAGGAATTTGGAAATTTTGTTTTATCGTGTTCTTGGCTGATTTTAGATTTATCTTTTCACCAAAAAAAGAAATAAAAGATATTATATTTATCTGCTATTTACTCCATTATTTTGATAAGATTTCATGATTAGGATTTAATGCGTAAGGTATAGGTTGATTGTTGGATTTCTTGTTTCCTCTTCGAAGTAGTATCGTCCTCGATACACATATTGTAATGCATCGTGTAGTCATTTCGGCCATAAGTTCAAATTATTCACCTTTATGCTTGTTATAAGACATGGTTGATAAGACTATTGCCAACAAGGATACTCAAGGCAAAACCCCATCTGACCCTACTGTTCTGCTTGATAACAGGACTATTCTTCCAACACCAATGACACCCATGGTGGGTGGGTTTCTTACTGCTGATTCCCTTGTACCATCAATGGGAAACTTGAGGATAGCCTATGATTTTGAGAAGATTGAACCATTTGATGGCACCAATTTCAAACGGTGGAAACAAATGGTCTTTTTCGCTTTCACTCAAATAAGAGTGGCTTTTGCTCTAACAGATCCCAAACCCCGTCAATCGAAAGACACAGTTAAGGAAGTCAATCGGTTAGCTTGGACTCAAGCCGATTTCCAGTGCAAGAATCGCATACTGAATGTATTGTCCATTGACTTGTACAATGTGTACAATGCATATGAGTATGTATACATGATATGGAATGTACTGACGAAAAAATATAGTCTAGATGATGTTGGTAGTAGGAAATGTGTGATTGGTAATTTCCTAAGTTTCCAAATGAAGGACAGTGAAAGTATATCCTCTTAAATTGACAAATACCAAGTGTTAGTTGGTAGGTTGTCTAAGGAGAATATAATTCTACCCGATGAATTTGTGATTGGTTCCTTGATTGAGAAGTTGCCAAGTTCCTAGGATGCATTTAAGCTTACTATGAAACATAAATGCAAGGACTGGTCTTTTGATCAAGTGGTTGTTCGCATCAAAATTGATGAGAGAAACTAAGCAAAAGATGGCAAAGAGAAATCAACTCTCAAAGCCAATATGGTAGAGACTGAAAAAGGACAATCATCTAAGAAAAGGAAGTTTGAGGAATCTAAGAAGAAAAAGGGCAACCGTGTTTTCATGTGGAAAATTAGGCCACTTCAAAAAGGACTGTAGGAAAAGGAAGAAAAAATTTGTTGAAAAGGCTAAGGTTCATCTTACTAAAGATGATGTTTCTGCTGCCATGATCACTGAAATCAATACTGTTGAAAAACCAGATGATTGGGTGATAGACACTGGTGCTACAAGGCATATAACTGGAAACATAAATGCTTTCAGGAATTACTCTACAAATGTTTCAGAAGAGAAGGTTGTTATGGGTAATTCACAATGTGCAGATGTAATTGGCAAAGGACAAGTGGTGTTGAAACTTACTTCGGGAAAAACACTTGCTTTGAAGGATGTATTACATGTTCCAATCATCCGTAGGAATATGATTTCAGGACCTCTTTTGAACAAGGGTGAGACGAAGTTATGCCTTGAGTCTAATAAGTGTATTATCACAAAAAATGATGTATTTGTTGGCAAATGTTACCTTAATGAGGGCCTTTTTGTATTAAGTATTTATGAAATAATGAAAGACCTTAAGATTGTTATTGTTAGAAAATGATACCCGTATAAGACCACTGTATAGATCGCAGTATTTCAGTATTGCAACAGAATAACCTTTGATGCAGTAATGTTGAAGCAAGCGAACCAAGATCGGTTGAGTCGTATCAGAAGATGCTCTCCTTAAGGTCTGAAACGCCCCCTATAACCAGTACAAATGAGGATTCTTGCGTTTTACCTCAAAGATAAAGCAACCCTGTGATTTATGTCTGATTGTACACAGACTCTGATCCTTTGGGAGAGAAAAGGCTATGCTCACTAAGCACAATTTTAATACTGTTTATGCAATGGTTAAACAGAGAACAGAGAATGAGGGGAGAAAATAGAGAGGGATTTGCCAAAAACGTATTATCTTATTCTTAAGAGAATACAGAGTATATAGATTCATATGGGTGCTACCTGTACAATGTATAGAGGCACCTGTCCATGTATAGACACCACTATGTATACTTACAAACCTATTTATGTACATGTGTAAAAAGATAAGAATCCTTTGACCCACACCAACACATGTACTGGCATCGGCTTTGGCCTCGAAAGCACCCCAGAAACACCCTACACATACATGACAAGGGAGAGTGTCTCTCCAAAGGGCTTGCACCCTTAAGTAACAAACCTCTCTATATATATATATATACCCACACTCCCACTCTTCTACTTCCATTATGGGACTAAACAACTTGTCATAAAAGACAAGTCTTTGGCTTTGCTTGTGTTTTTTTGAATTTTTCATTCAAAAACTTCTCTCCAACACTTTTGACCTCAAGAACCAAAAGTTAAAAGTGAAAGTAAAAGTAAAAAATAAAACAAGGGAACATGTCACAAATTTGAAACTTTATAATATAAAATAAAAACTTATATTAATACAATAATATTGTTCTTGGTGAGATGGGGTGGTTTGGAATTTAACTTCGTAACGAAACGTCAAGAACAGTGTCATTAAGAATCTTAAATGTGTTTTGGGTGTTTGGAATATGGGAATTTGTGCGCATCAGTAGCGAATGCAAGTATTTTTGCTTTTGGATGCAACTGGTGAATGACAATAATATTTAATGGGGTGGCGTTGGCCTGACACTTGGAAGTTCTGATAAAATATTTTACATTTCTTACTCTTCCCTTTTCGCGGATGAGTGTCTCTTCTCTCTATGTCTCGTAATCGTTTTCATTCTCCCAACCAAACAAAAAATCTCCCCTTTCTTTTTCGTCTTACCAGGAGGGATAATTTTACATTAATGTGGGGGTTCAGAAAGTCATGAGGATATGGTTCTTGAAGTGATAGAAGGATTTATGCGACTTGTTGGACATTTTGATCCATCGTTGGAGTTCGGTTCAATTCTATGCTTATTGATCTAACCTATTGGGTCCTTGAAGTATTTTTTAGAGGAGATAATTGAGCTTCTTTCCAAGGAAGTTTAATAGTTGAAGAGTTGTGTCATTTGAGTTAAAAAGGAATTGGTGTTGGTTATTATGACATTCAATGGAGATTGTTTGGTTATTATGATTCATGATATTCAATAGAGACTGTGGAATTTTTATTGATATGGATTATGCCATAGTGTTGGAACGTGGTGTTTTTTGTTTTGAAGGGAATGGTAAGGGGTTTGGTATGGGCTTAAGGAGATGAATTTAGATGTATGATTGTAATGTGGATACGGAGGAAGCAGTAGCCGTGGTGTTGGTAGTGGTACTGGTGGTTGGCTTGAGTAAGTGGAAGTTTGAAGATGAGCCAACGTAACAAGAGCAAAAGGCCTTCATGTGATCATAGGATCCGCACTGAGCGATATTCCTACCACGATGCACCTTACAAAAGATACTCGCGTTGGGGTTTCAGGTTTTATGGTTTTTGATCCTTTTATTCTCCTTTTTTCCCTGGCTGCTGTTCTAACGCAGAGAAGGGAGGAAAAGAAGGAAAAATTGCCCATGCATGTATCAAATGACATGTACTTTTGAATCTGTTGATGGCCCTATTTTCATGGAATGCACTTTTGCTGGAACATGTAGGCAAACAAGAGTCATCCTTTGGTAGTTTTGATCCCAATTTCATGCAATAATCTCAATTTGCCTTATTAGTTTAAATTAGTAATGTATTCTTAAGAGCATGTGTTTAGTCCAATGTTGAATTTTATATTGACGAGTTTATGTCATGTGTTACATTGTTTGACTACGTAAGTCTTATTTTAGACTACATGCACTATGTATCCCTGGACTCTTTCTTTGGTAATGGTATTGTATATGAGTAGCAGTTTGTATTTTGTGATTGTTATATTGATGTGCAATTATTAGACTGTTTACGAATAATTATGTCTATGGGTCATCTTGCATGTGAGGATTTATCCAACGTTTTTCTTCATCCCTTTACTCTGTGGTAGGAGAGATTTATCAAATCTAGATATGTAAAATGCATATTGATAGATGAAATCTCGAGTGTTTTTATCAATATTGTTAAGCATTCTATCATATGTAAAATGCGATTTGGGGTTCCAAAACCCGGTTCATATCACTTTGGGCAACACCCAAACACTTGAACAACTCAAGGATTAAGAACAATGGCAAATCTATAATTTCTGTAATAATCCAGCACTTAATAATAAAAGGTGAGTTAAAAAATGGCGGTAGTACCATAGTTTGCTAGAAGTTCAAAATACAAGAAAGGGACACAAACAAAAGGAGTGTAACCCATAAGTGGCGTTAAGCAAGATTAAACTTGGAAGCAAAAGTGAAAGAACGATAAATAATGGGGAAAGTATTTTTTTTGAGGGGGGGGGGTGTGTATTATGGTAAGAATCTCTAAAGACAAACTACCAAGAGAAGGGGGAAGAATGTAGTATGTAGATTGCCTTCTACCTCCGAACCAGCCGAAGAATGATTATCTCACAAGTCCTTTGATGGCTTTGAGGTTTCAGGATAGGAATTGCCACTCAAAATTCTGTTGAACACAATTGGTAGCAGACCAAAAGACCAGGTGCCAAGGTAGATAAGCTCTCTGACAATACCCCAGGTGGAAAACTTAAAACCTGGTTTGGTTACATATCATATTTCTCAGGGCAGAGAAGATATTTGGATACAAACCCTTTGGCTGCGTTTGGTTGTAAGGGAAATGGGAAGGGAAGGGAGATGAAGTGAAGTGAAGTGAAGTGATTTTTTTTTTTTTTTTTGCAACTTAAGTGACAAGAGATGTGACCAGAGAACTAGACAGTCTTGTACTAAGGGACAGGAGGATCTTTGGAACGGATAAGGTCCCAAGCAGTGAAAATGTTGAATTTTCCAGAAAGGGAATGGGACCAAGGGACTTGAGCAACCCTAACTCTAGGAGAGGGAGTGAGGGATTGGGGGGAAGGACCAGAGGGAAGTGATAGTGTGGAGAGAAACGAGGGGACCAAAAACCATTAGAGGTAATGTAGGAAATTAAGGGGTCTTTGTCCAATATGGGGGAGTAGACAACCCTAGGATCAACAAATGAGGAGAGAACACTGTAGGGACTCCAATTTTCAAGCTAGAGGAAAGTGGAAGAACCATCAATGGATGTAGAAATGGCCCCATGGACAATGAGTCTGGCATCAAGGAGTTGACGCCAAACCTCGGAGGAATTGGAGAAGGGGGAGACAGTCCAAAGAAAATCTTTCCGTAGAAGCGAAAAATAGACCCAAGAAATCCAAATGTGGTTTTGTTTAGAGGCAAGCTCCCAGATTAGCTTTAGGATGCCACACAGTTTGCATTTTTGATCCTGTGCAAACCCGATGCCACATTTTTGCTCCCCCTTTGTTTGGTGGGTCCTTTGAAGTCTTTAATTTCTTCTTTTTTCCTTTTAAACATGGTTTCAGAATCAGATTGAAATTGGCAGAATTTGCAGAATCAGCAGACCCTGATTCTACTTAATGACGATTCTTGCAACCCTTTTTTTGAATCGGCCATGAATGCATTTTATCTTCATTTTGGGTTATTTTTTTCCTCCCTTTAGGCTGTAAAATGGCAGAAAATTAATGAAACTTACCTCTTGTAAAAAATTTACTTTGTCTTTCGAATTAAAAAAATCCCAAAATTCACTTATTTGTGGAAATATTTGCTTCTTTCTTTGTTACAAAATTTCTAGGGTTCCGGTTGATTCTGTTCTGGCCGATACTGATCCATTTTGGGGTGGAATTAATGGAGGCGATTCCAGGATTTTAAACCTTGTTTTTAAGGGCTGCTGAAAATGTTTTCTATTTGTCTTCTTTGTCTCTTGAATGCCATATGGCACCTGAATCCTGTCTTCGTCCTTCATACTGGAGGTTGAGGATCATGATTCCTATGCTCTCAGCTTTAGCCAAATACCGAACATTTCTTGTTAAACTTATGGAATAAGAAGCACAGGCGATATCCTGGAGGCCCTGCATTATTAGTGGTTTCCAGGATGATGAAGAGTCACCCCTTCCCAATTTCTTCAAGACTCTCAAAACTTGGTGTGCTTTTAGGTTATTTAAATTTTTTTTTTTTTTTTTTTTTTTTTTTTAAACCTTTGCATATGTGCCTCTTAATGTTTCTTTCAAGGATCTCAACCCTTAGTCTGCAGTGACAGTAATGTTTTTCTCCATTACGGTCCCTTAATATCTTTGGATTTTTTTTTTCTCGATGTCTGTAAGGTTTTTTGCCCTCTCTTCCTGCATTACTACTCCTGAGAAAGTTGGTTGTGATTCAACTGCTTTTTTTAATGTTTCCTGTCATACTGATTTCTGGCTGATAGATATTATTTATGTAGCTATGTATGGATTGGATTTTCTCATTTCCTCCGTTGCTAAAATTCTCTTAGACTTGAGTTTAAATTCAGAGAACCTTCTCATCAAATAACATATGGTGCTTCAATGAAAATAGCAAGCCCTAGAGATCTGTTGAAAGGGGTTGGGGGTGGATTTTGGCCTCATGATTGACCTTAACAGCAGAAGCAAGAGGAATCCAGCAAAGGATGTTTAAGATCAGGCTCATACAACCATTATTTTAGATTTGGATATTATTGGTCTATGGGTTTTATTTTTATTAGTTAAATAGGGTTCAGACTTCAGATGGTGGTTTAATATTTTTTTCCCCCTTTTGTGCTAGTGGTTAACATGGTTTTTATTTATTTATTTATTTAAGGATGCTGAAGTATTATAATAGATTATACTTGATTTTAGTAATTGACTATATTTCTTTTTCTTCTTAAGTTCTAGAATGCAAATGGTTTTTGGGATTTTAATGTCCAATGAAAGCTGCTTTCTTGGGGGAAGCAAAGTCACTTCCGGGGTCATTTTACCTTTTTCTTCTAGCTGTTGCTGTTATTTCTTGTTGTTCCTGATGTGTACTGCTTCTGTTATATGCTATGTTTACAATTTTAATTCTTAACCTTATTTCTGGCGATATCAGCATTTGTGGCATTGCAAAGATATTTCAGTTCTTGTCAGTTTTCTGTTTCATTGGCGACCTTTGTTTTTGCATAGCTTCTGATAGGTTGATTTTGGTTGTTTAACACATTACATACAATTACACATCTTGTATTAGTTTCCTAATCAGATTCTTTTCTTCTTTCAATTACTTGTTAATTTCAGTTCCTTTTTCCATCTCTTATACTTGCTGAATTAGTTTCTCTAGTATTCAATTGAACTACGCAAGAGACTCATTTCAATTCCTTTTGTTGATCAGTGTTGAATTTTCTCTGCAAGAAACTCATTTCCTAGCTGGCCACAGAGTAAATTCTGTGAGAAATTTCGGGCATCATAGTTTGGATATTCCTATTATTCCTTTGATTCAAGTTTGATTAGTTTTGTCCTTAAGCTGATGGTATTTTTTGTTTTTAACCCTCAGCACTGCATCCCATTTTTATAACCTCATTGCAAAACATTTTCATCAATATTTGTTTTTTCTTCCTCCAAATTCCTTTTTATTTTCCCTTTCCTGTGAAATTTCGTGAAGCTAATCATGTAGGTTGATTTCCTGGGTCCATAAGTCATAGGGTTCAAGATCTGTTAAAAGCATCGTGTGTCTTGCTTATATCCCTCCCGAGGAAATTTAATATTCCTTTTTAGATCCCCATTAATGTTTTATATGAGTCATATCTTCTTTTACTATGGGTGTTTTCATTTGATTGCCACTAAAGCTTCTGGCTGTCTACCGAAAACAATTTCATGTATCCTTTAGTATATTCCATACTAGTGAAGGATGTAAAATCTAGAACAAGACAGCCAGGAAACTCATTTTTGAACAATTTGATTTGGTTTATGTGAGAACCCTAATTTCTATTATAAAGATGCAAGGTTAAATTTCGGGCTGGATTGGGTTGGGTTGGGCTGGGTTGAGGTCTCAACCCTAACCCAAGAAGGTTCGGGTTTTTTAACCCTAACCCGCCCTCAGGGTCAAAAAACTTGGCCCAAACTCTGTTCGAACTCAGGGCAAGTTCGGGTTGTCAAGGCCAAACTTTCACCCCTACTTTAGCCTATATTTGTTTGGCAATAAGCATGTCAAAATAATTTTCTTTGTCTTTTGTAGGAAAATTAAATAATGTTCTCTTGGTAGTTCCTGAAATTGTTTTTGGTACATTATGAAAATGCTTTTTTTTTTTTGGTAGGAAAAAGGCATTGTCATGCATGAAGGCAGACCATGGGGCAATTATAAGGTTGCTCCATTGTGATCAAGTGTTTATGGGTTCGTATAAAAAAATAGTCTCTTTTTGAATTAAGAGTAAAATTATGTACATTATGACTTTCTCCATGCTACTGTTGGGAGCCTTGTGTATTGGTTACACCCCTTTATTATTGACATTCTAATTTTTTTTAGTACACATATGAAATGACATTTTTAATTTATTTGAAAGAAAAAAATGTCATAATAAAAAGACAAAAAGTAAAGGTATTGATTATTTAACACCTTGAGGTGTGGGTGTCGATAAAAAGATTATTTAAAATAATGTTATAACTTTTTTAGTTCACCATTTTGGTTTTCTACAAATCTTGTTATTGATTATTTGACACATGATTTAACATTTGTTACTCTAATTCACATGGGCCATTATCATCTTTACAGACCCTATTAGGTCATCTACTTGCTAATGGGGCTAACAAATGGGTACCTTTTTTTTTTTAACATTTGTTGCTCTAATTCACATGGGCCATTGTCGTCTTTACAAGGCCTATTAGGTCATTTACTTGCTAATGGGGTTAACAAATGGGTATCAATGTTGTTGTTGTTGTTGTTTTTTTTTTTTTTTGGAATAATGGATAACAACAAGGATGTGAATTTGAAACTAAAACTGTTTATCGAAATCAAATCGAGTCGTTTATATCGAAACTGCAAAACCATTTAGTAAATGGTTCGATTCTGATTTCAAGTTTAAGACTGATTAGTTAAATGGGTCGTGACGGTTTTAACTGCTTAACTCGTTTGTTTCAAACTGAATTAACCATGAAAATTGAACCGTTTAATTTGTTAAAATCGATCCGATTAACCCGTATAACGATTAAATATTTGGTTTTTTTTTGTGAATATTATTTTTATATATTTGGTTATTTTAACAAAATATAATGGTTTAATTTCGGGAATAATTAAGGACCATAGAGGTTGTCCAACAATATATTCAATAATTTACTCCTATTATATAGTTATGTAGTTAAATCCTTGTTTGTTCAATGCCTCGTTTAATTTGATACAAGATTGAAGCATTTATCAACAATAGCATATTTAGTAAGCATGTGAATAAACTAGCAAACCAATTACTATCATTTAAAAACCGTATGGAATAAATCGTGATCAAAACTGTAAAACCGACACCATATAAAAAATGTGGAACCAAAACTGTTTACTAAGCGGTTGCAATTTTAAAAAGAGCGACCATTTAGTATATGGTGCGGTTTTGATTTCATCCAAATAAAGTGAAAGGAATCAAATTGCACCGTATACACCGAAACCGAACCGATTAACACCCTTAGATACCAATGTTCATTCAAATAATTACCTGGCATGCAATCATATACCATATTAGTATGTGCACATCCGATGATTGGGATGGCTTTGGGGTGCATGTAAGTCTCACCAATAGGTTGAATGGGGTCGGAGAGGATCTGGAATCATTATTATTTTGATAATTGCTTACTTTTAGATTTTTTAGGAAATTCAAAAATGATTTTCCAATAAGGAGGTTCTCTTGCTGGTTTTTTGCAGGCCTCGCACCCAATTTTTTTTTTTTTTTGTCATTTCCCATTTTTATGATATTGGGAAATGAAGAAGCATATTTGAAGAAAATATATAGTTTCTAGTCATTTGTTGGTCACAAGGGTAAGATTGCATGCATTTGTCCCTCCCAAATCCTACAACAGCGGGAGCCTCCTGCACTCGGTTGCTCCATCTCCAGTTTCTATTATGATACACCATTCAACTTTGTCTTACTTTCAAAGATTTTCCTTGGAATGGAAATCCTGATATCATATTTTCAGGATATCTCTTTGAGAGTCGAGGTAACTGTTATGTCGAGATGGGTTAAATATATCCCAATCAAAGTTTGTCTATTGTTCATGTTTTACAATATTTGGCAATTTCATCTAACGTAACCAATCCAAGCTGTAGAATGTATTACTGGGTCTGCTTTGTGGTGCTATAAAGCCTTACAGAAGGACCCTCTTCCTCTAAACTTTCTATGGTTTTATAGTTTCTAAAAACTAATACCATGAGAAATTTTGAGAATTAAAATTGAATCTAATGCTACATTTGGAATGCATAGTTGAAATGCATTCTAGGACAATTTCATTCTGAAATAATATGAAGATCGACCGACAATGCATTCCAAGAATAAATAGCAAACGCAGCCTAAATGTATATACTGTCGACGTTTCCATAAAAAAGACGGACCTTGTATAATACACGCTTTGACCCAATTAGGAGGGCATCGCCGCATCGGGCTTGGGCGCATTTTTGTTTGCTAAGCGGACGAGTCCCGTCACTCTCGTCCCAATTTGGTCGCCAGATAGGAGAGAGTAGGGTAAGGCGAAAAAATCACCCACTGCCATTCCATTTCGCGCTTCGTAGTAGCAAAGACGTAGTCTTGCAACTGAAAATCTAGGGTTCTTGTCGGATTTTTGTTTCTTGATAGGTTCCTACTCCGCCATGGAAGAAGAAGATGATGGTTCGCCTGGTGTTTACAGGCCTTCCATGGAAGTTGAGGAGAATTTAATCGAAGAAAAGTTGGAACAGGACCAACAGGTTGAGGAGCTTCCTGACACTCAACAGCAATGCGAAGCTGTTACCGAGATGGATGATTCGCAGCTCCTCGAGATTTCTCCGGTTGTTACTGACGTCGCCGCTGTGGTTGTTGAAGAAGGTACGCCCACGGCGGAAGTAGAAGTTGAAACGGAAGAAGCCGAGACTACAGAGGGCAGCAGAGGTGGCGGGAGACGTAAGCGAGGTAGGCAGCCGCGGGTTCAGACAAAAGCCCCTTCGAAGAAGAAAGAGGAAGAAGATGTTTGTTTCATTTGCTTCGACGGTGGGAACCTCGTGCTCTGTGATCGTCGGTGAGTATTCGTTCTCTCCCCACTCCGGCATGGTTTGTTTTGGTGGATTCGTATTTTTCTTTTGGTTTTGTTCCTTTTATTCTTCGTCCACTTGGTTTGTGCATGCTGGTAATAAAGTTAATTTTGGGGTTGTCAGGGGCTGCCCTAAGGCATACCATCCTGCTTGTGTCAATCGCGATGAGTCATTCTTCCGTTCCAAGGGTCGCTGGAATTGTGGTATGTAGTATTCTTCGTTTCTGTTAACTATGCATTTCTCTCATTTGATATCATTATGCTTTACTCGTTTCTTATTGACTGACACCATGGCTGTCTGGCCTTGGGGTGATTGATTGTTTGCGGTTTATGGTGTTCTTGTCGAATGTGGGTTGGGGAAGTATAATTAGCAGGGTAGGGTAACTTGGCATGTACGAGTGAAACTTTTTGGCATGTACGAGTGAAACTTTTTTTTTGTGGAGATCCCTCTTTCAATTGCTGTTGATGGCTATAAAATCATGTGACGGTGACATTTTCAATGGTTGATTCGTCCACCCTGGGAAAAAAAAAGGGAGATTGAATTTTACTAGCAGTAGTTGAAGGCATACTAAAGCCAAATAAGCATTCCCGCCGATCTCTCTCTCTCTCTCTCTCTCTCTCTCTCCCCTCCCAATTCAATTAATGGATCCACAATTTATTTAAACGTTTTTAAAATTTGTTGACTTTTTCTTTTGTCTTTTTTGGTATTAAGGTTGGGAGGTGCATACAAAAAGGGAATTCCTGGAGGAGGGGATAATGACACTAGCTGCAAGGAACTGGGAATTGCCTTTCTTGAGATTGTCTAGCATGCCATTTCAAGTTGGCAAGCTCGCTGAAGGAATTAAATTATAAATATGCTTCATTATGTTTATATGAGAGAGAGAGAGAGAGAGAGAGAGAGAGAGAGAGGAGTTTCTGTTGCGTTGAAAAGTGCTCAACTGGTAGAAGTTCCTAAAAGAAAAATTGTATTAGAAGCCTGTGTTATTGTTGGATGAGAGATAGATTCACAGAATCGGCAAAGTTGTGATTTGCCAAAGACATGGCTATGAGACTGAATCCTTCACCACTTTGAATTGTACATGGCTATGTGGCTCTTGTACACCGGCACGTAGACATAAGCATTACATTTGGATGAGTATAAGCCTTCCTGGCCCCCTTTCTCGGGTCTTCATTGCTGCATAGGAAGAATAATGGTAACTGTGTATGCCGTTTGAGTGGATACGGAACGTTTGTTATTGCCTACTTTTTTTTTTTTCCCTGTTGAAGAGCAAAGCTCAAAGGGTTGTTTTGATCTTTAGGCAACTGCTGCCCAAGTTGAGGAAAAAAAATTCCAGACACATGACTAAAGCTCAAGAGTTATAATTATAATTATGAGAAAAAGAATGCTAACTGCTTGCGTGTGTCTATGCCTAGACATAGGCAGTTGCGAAAAGGCTTCACTGCCACCCCGCCCCGTGTGTTGAAGATGCCTCCATGCAGTGTACCATTGGTGTGCACTGGCGCAGTGGCTGCACAAGTGGGCAGCTTTCTCTTGCCCTATAAATATAATCGTAAGTTTAAGGGATTTTCTAGAACAAGAATTAAACTAAGGAAAAATTCTTATTCGAGTTTTAGAAAAAGTATAGAGGAATTGCAAGGAACATTGGATGTTGTCCAACAAGCCAAATTCATTGGCAAAAATTCTTCAAAGATTAGTGTCATTATCTATTGGATCAACCGCTTTGATATATGGGTTTGGTGAATGTATGAGATACTTCATTGCAAATGCAAGCCACATAAGACTGAAAGCAGTATTTTTAGTGGGTAAGAGAAGTTTTTACCTTGCATGGAGAGGAATTGACAGAGGTGGAACTCATAAGTCCATTGGATTGATTAGAATCTGAAGTCTATACAGAATGTTAGCCTGGTAGCCCTGAACAGTTGAGAATACGGAAAGTCAATTATTACTGACCTTGTTACAATTTTGGTGTGATGTTTAAAGCTTGAGATTCCAATGTGATGATGTGGGTTCGAGTATGTGGGCAGCCCCTTCATGCATAAAATACCAAAGATTAGGAGTTGGGACCAACTCTAGTCTACTTCTCCCAGGACTGTACAAAAGAAGGACTTGCATCAGAGGCCACATCTTCTTTTAAATAATACGCGTTCATGTCTTTTTCACACAACATTAACTAAAGTTATTTTTAGCTCTCTCCTTGGACTCTTTTTCACTCATCTGTTATTTCTTAATCATGTATGTTCCAAAAATCTGAGTCTACCCTTTTGTTGCTATGCCTGTTATCTATGCTAAACTACATTTCTGCTTCAATCACTTCAAAAAATTTTTTTGGCCTATTATCTTCTACCACTAAGCATTGCTCCTTATTTTTGTCTCATTAAATTTTCCTTCCAATATTAATGATACATGATTTCCGGAAAAATTCCAGAGATGCCAGATCACAAGTTAATTTCCCCATTCCAATATCTGATTCATGGGTAATTGAACCAAGATGAAAAAAAATGAATGAATTCAGGTATCTCTGTGTACGATCATTTGTTTTAACAGCACAACGGTGTTTCCCCTGATTGCGTACTGAAATTTTAGTTTCCATGTTCTCTTGTAGTTTGGCTCAAACAAAACCTTTCTTCTGACAAGAAAAAAGTACAATTTCACTCTAGAACATCCATCCACAATTCCAAATTATATATATATATATATATATTAGTCTTGTCAAAGTAGTCATCATTGGCATGAGGTGTACAATAGGACCTTCTTCTGTTTATCCTTTAATAAAATCATAAAGTAACCATTATATGCTTGGGCTGAATGCTGATTCTGTTGTATCTACTTTGATTCGGAAGAACCAGTTTGCTTCACATTTTGCAGAGGTTATGGGTCCAACTTCTATCACTTGTGCATCAATAAGGTTATGCTGTGAAAAACTTTTAAAACATAACTGCATAACATGGATGGCACTTTCAGTTCACCAGCTGCTTACTGGGTTTTTTTTTTCCCCCTAACCATCAATGTTCCTTTTATTATTCATCTTTATTTGAAGGTGGCACAACTGTTATACCCTCCCCTGGTCTCAAAATTCCTATGGTGCAGGTGCTAGTCTTTTGTAAGTGTAAAGGGACTGGCATATAGTGATGAGTATTAAAGACTGAAGCACTTGGGTTTGTAGTAATATATCTAATTTTCTCATTTTATTTTACTTTAAAAATGTGATTTTTGATGCCTCAATGTTTTCTCATCATGTGATTGGTGGTCCTATCATCTTGCATTACAGTTTCACACCTTCACCTTTAATAACATATGTTCTTCTGGCCTATCAGTAAAAACCTTTTGGTCTTAGAGGGAGGAAATAGCTGACATCATTATTGAAATACAATTAAGGATAATTTCTGTTAACTTAGGTTCTGATTAAGAAGGACCTTCGTTGGTCTCTGATTTTTCTTTTCTGCTAATAATTTATGAAGTGTTTTGGTATGTTCTTTTAACCATTGATTATGTTGCAGGCAAATAGCCTTTGTGATATTCTTCCCTAAATATCTTAAAGGATTAACCATAATAGTGACAGAGGTAAATGAGTATTCTTGGAGACACAAGTGGTATTTTTGGATCCATATAGAAGTTCCTGAATTTATCAGAACTTTGGTGAGACTTATGGAAGTTGCCAAAATGAGTAGGGACTTTGCGTTTCTCCTCTCCTAAACTTCTTTTGTGGCCAGAAAATATCTAAATCCTACCCAAATTTATTCCATAGATTTGAACACTTGAGTTTTGAGATCCATTCATGGTCATCTTTTTGATGGAAATGGAGAACTTTCTCTCTTTTATCTTATTTTGTTGGAATGAATTCCTCAGATCTTCTTAATCCTCTGCATCTTTCATTTTAATTTTTTGAGGGGTGGGGGTGGGGGTGGCAGCGGGGAGGGTTGGGTTGGGTTATGTCTTTACCATCCTCTGTGGGGCTTGGTGGGGAAAGCTTTACCTTAGCCTAACAGTAAAGGAATTTCACCCTGTCAATAAACCAGTAAGGTTGTTAAATCCTCAATAATTCTCTTTTAATTCTGTTGTTTGGGTAAACAGGGAGGGTTAGATTGTCTTACCATTGCTCTCCCTGTTTAGCTAGGTAGGTAAAAGAGTCCTTCACCTTCCTCAGTTTCTTATAGGATGTAGGAAATCCTTACTCTCCAAACTAGAATAACGTGGTTAAATGGGTACCCCTTTGTCACCCCTAGGAGGTACAACATACACATTATGCACTCTCTCTATCTCTCTGTCTGGTGTGGATAGATTTCTTAGTGCATCAAGCCAAAGTTAACTTTTGTTCTTTTGCTAAATCCATGTAGTCATTCATACCAATTGGAGAAGGCCGCTGACCTTTACCATTTTTCTAAGCATTTAAATTTTTGCAAGGGTTTTGGCATGCTTGAGTTTTCCAATCTACTCTTGTTCCTATTTAAATAATAATGAATACTTTATTTTCTCTACTGTCTATTTTCATGACTTCATGCTTTTATCCATTAATAAGTGTGTTTGTCTGGATGTTTTTCTTGAGTTTTTGATTACTTTGAACTATGAAATTTTTTCTCCACCCCTTGCTTGCCCCCTTACTATGTTTTTGGCTCTTCATCTTTAAAGTTGGTTTATATGCTGCATCTTACAAGAGAATATTTTTTCTCATCCTGTTTGTTATTCATTTTCAGGATGGCATATATGTAGCATCTGTGAAAAGTCTGCTCAATTTATGTGCTTTACATGTACATATTCTTTGTGCAAAACATGCATTAAAGAGGCTGAGCTCGTATGTGTTAGAGGAAACAAAGGCTTATGTGGAACGTGCTTGAGAACGGTAATGCTGATTGAAAAAAATGAGCAGGTAAGCAAGGAAATGGTATGCTTTCAGAAACTATACAGTCTGATGAGATAGTTGCCTTTTCATTCATCAGAGATGTGACTTTCTGGAGGAAAATTGACATGTAACTTTGTTGAGGTGAAATATTTCATGTGATTTTTTTCTTAAAACTAGTGAAGTTAAGTTTGCTGGTCTTAAGGTTTCCTCCCCACTCATTTTTCCCCAAAATATTGAAGTCCCTACATTATGGAATCTGATCAATACCTCTTAGTACTTGTTGAGTGAATTACTTGTTGGCAACACATAGTTCTTATGGTGCCAAGGAAAGCCGTGGTGGTGGCTAGCTGCTTTGATGCCTAAAGGCATGGTTCTATTTTCAGTCGAAACTTGCAGTTTTGACCAAGACAACTTGGTTTCGTCATTGTCTGAGACAAAACCAAAGGTCGAAACTAGTTTGTACGAGGCTTCGCAAGTTTCGATACTTGGTTTCAACCAAGAGTTGGGAGTTTTGCAAGTTTCGATACTGCCAAACAGGACCTGAAACTTGCAGCTTTTGGCCAAATCACTTGATTTCTCTGTACTTTTTGGCATTTTTCGACTCATCCAACCCTTCTATTGCATGGATTTGCGTGATTGAAGCTTCAAGGTAATGGTTTTTTCCACAAATTAGTTGACCAACTTAGCCTTTAAAGGTATTAACCTGAAAAAAAACCCTAATCCATCGCCCGGGAAGGTGAAGGTGAGGAAGAAGACTAAAATTTCCCGTAAGGCTCACTATTGGAAATCCCTGACGAAGGTAGGGTAAGGTTGCAGGTGCTAGTGGGAGGTAGGTTTCAAAACCACCGAAATCTCGGTGAGTTGCATATGTGTGTGTGTGTGTGTGTATATTTTTGGCTCGGTTGCTTGTTTCGGTGGTCAAACGACCATATTATGACATGAAACTTGGTGGGCAGCTTGTTTTAAGGTTAATAAACATGATTAAAACTTAAATTTGTAATAATACTAAAACATAGTGGTGTTTAAGAGTTGCACCCTTGTTTGGCAGCAACCGTCGAAATGTTCTGTAGATTTTAGGAAATATTACTAGTATAAGACAGAATATGATAGTAAAACAAGTAAATAATGCATCCATACCATGATGAAAACATACCTCAACATTAATTAACTAATATTTATAGTACTAGAGTAATATAGTATGCAACTCCCTAACTCCCAATTCCCAACTAAAGTCCTCCACTCTTGTCTCCTCCAAGTCTAACTCCCAAGTCCCAAAGTCCCAATATGACAATATCCCAAGTCCCAAACATATTAGTTATATATTACTAATCATAATGAATGTCTACTGAAAAGAACTATGATGGCCTTGTTGGATTCCTCGCCCAGTATGATGGAGTCGACGTGCATTTTCCTCTGACTGCACCACAAATGCATGCCACATCATAGAAGTATCGAACGTAGTCCACCACAACTTCCAAAAAAACTAAGTCATCTACATACTGAAGGTGACCTATCCGAGGGTGTGTCACCACCATAGTATGAAGAAGAACTCACCATTGAGCTACTGTTACTTGATGCTTCTGGTAGCATGTACGGCTGGGCTTGGTAGGAGAATAAGCTGTCCATAAAGCCACTACCATGTGACTGGGAGCCATAGTCAATACTAGGAATGGATGAACCAGATCTATGCCCCATTCCAGAGAATTGACCATAAGGTCCATAATCAATCACCATCAATATTGTACTCCGACCAGGTGCTCTCTCAAGTCAATGATGGGGCACGCAATGCCCACTTCCTCTGCTGTGACTGTGAGGATGACTATCCCCTCTATTAAAATAATTATTTACTGGCTGGAAAAAAATTTCGATCGACAGAGTCGTAGATCGGCCAATGGTGACTAACATATATATAATTGAGTTTCATCAAAGCTGTAATAACCATAATTTTTTCAATTTTATGTTGATGAAAATGTATTTTCTAAACCAGAAAAATAAAATAATTATTTATGAACAAAAGAAAAAATCAACACTATGAGGTCATAGATCAACCTTTATTGTCTAACACTTAAAAAATCAAAAAAGGTTTTGGGGAAAGTGGTTTACCTTTTTAAGGCTTGGAAGTGTGTAGGTCTTCAACTTGGAGTGGTCTTTAATGGAGTAGAGGTGATGAAGTGGCAAAAACTGAGGCTTCCACTGATTTTGTGAAATTAAAACAAAGATGATTCAAAATGGGTCGAGACAGTTGAGTTGGAGTCGAAATTTCGACCCCAACTCACGAGATGGATGTTTAAATAGCATGTGATTGTAACATTTCGGTGAGATATTGAAATGTTACATGAAATTCGCCGAAATTTTGACTCAAACAATGTAGAAATTCCATTTCGTAGCTTGTTTTGTTTCAGTAAAAAAAAAAAAGCCGAATTACCAAGATTTCGAACCCTGGTTGTAGGTTAGGGTTGTCTTCTTCTTCCAATTCCTGTTGCTTTTGTTCTGTTCAATTTCTTATCTGCAACTGTCCTAATGTAGGAGTAGATTACAAGAACTAACCCCCACAATTTATAAACCCCAAACAAGATAAATAGGGCCATGAAGCAAGGGAATAAGACAATCAAATAAGCCCCCAAGGATACAATAGCAATGCAAAAGCAAAACCAACCCAAAACCCAACCTGATAGGAGAGAGAAAGGCCTGCAATATGGAGAGAGAGAGAGAGAGAGAGGTGCGGCCAGATCTGTAGGACTCCAATTGAGTTGCACTCTTAGGCGTAGGTAGCCCCTAGGGAGTGTACCAAATCCTAAAAAATTGAGAGATTTTGGACGGATGGTTGATGAGATATTTACCTTCTTGATTTTCAGACATAGGAGAGAGAATCTGAAGATTTCTTCAAGAACAACAACTGGGTGATCTGAACAGCTTCAAGAAGAGGATTGAGTAATCCTATCGTCCTTCTAAACAACCCTTGACAATAGCTCCTTGATTAGATTCATTATAGAGAAGAGAGAGATCGCATAAAGAAAGGGAGGGAGAAGAAGAATCACACAGCCCTCAGGCTCTCAAACATTCAAACTCAATTCATTTTTTTTCAAATCTGTGAAATTAGATTACATTTGCTCCTCTATATAAAGAGGCAAATTAGCAGTCATAACCTAACTAGTGGGACTAGACAATACCTAATAGGAGTTGGACTCCATAGGACTAGGACTAGGACTAGAACTCCAATATGGAGTAGGACTATAACTTCAACATGGAGTAGGACTAATTAACTAGTCATTCACTAATAGGGAAACCTAAACTGACTAAAACTGAAATAACAAAGGAAATAGACTCAAAAAAGGACTATCTAAGCTAATGAATTAAGTCCCGTTTTCTTACTTTCTACCCATAATTTAGGCTCATTAAAGTGGCCCATTACAAATAAAACCCATGGGAACCAAGGCCCAACACATACATAACCCAACCCAAGGCTTAGTTGCAATAAAACAAGCCCATTAAGTGACTTGTCTACATAATGTCCGTACTAGTAATGGAGGAAACATCAACGACCATAACCATAGACGAGGCCTTTGTGCATTTAGTACGCCCAAGGCAGGGAAACAATACAGATTCGACCTTGTCCAACCACGCTTGTGCTCTCTCTAGGTCGAGGAGCGGGTTGGCAAGGGCCGTCGATGCTGGTGCATGAGACTGCGGCGATACAACTTGAGGAGTGACGTGCTGATTGGGGTTACTCGAAGCCTGTTGTTGCTCTTAACATTGCTTGGAACCTTGCGTTTACTGTTGTGGCTATTGTGATGCTTGGTTGTACAACAAAAGAGCACCCTACTACTCCAATTAGGGTCTAGATCTGTGGGTACACGTAATAGTGTGTGGTTCATGCGGTTTGGTATGGTTGGAGTACAGGAGGAGGAACATGCAAAGGCTTCGTTCTTCTCCGATGTCTGCAAATTGCCATAGTAGCAGAGAGAGAGAGAGTGGAGGGTTGTTCAACAATGAAAGGGAAGGCATTTTCCCTTGTTTTAGTGAAAGGGTAAAAAAGGTTAATTCACAAACATTAAAGGGTAGTTTGGGCATTTAGAAGTTTCCCAACGCATGACGTCATCACTAAATGGTGACTGACTAACGGGCATGGTCTAGTTGTAAGAAATCTTAAAATGCAGGGGGTGGTTCAAGAAATAGTTTCAAACTTTATGGGTGTCAAGCAATCAGAACATAGTACAGGGGGTGTCCAAGTAATTTACCCAAATGTTTAAATATCTAAGATACTTCCATTCATTATTATGGGGGCATGCATGGGAAAAAGAGAGTTGGTTGTCCCAATTTTTAAGTCACGCCATGGTTTAGCCCTTTTTCCCTTTCTTTTTGCCTGTTTTATATGACTGATCAGTTTTTGCAGTTAATGAATGCACCCTATGCTATTCATGTCTTAATAATGTGGATACATGAAGCGTCTTGGAGAAGTTTATCCGGTGTTGTAACACTCCTTATTTATGCTTTTGTTTATACTTGGAGCTTGGGCTATGAATTAGCTGTGCTACCTTTGAGCTTGATTTCTCATTGTTCATGAGCTGAGCCTGAGCTTTGATGAAATGCTGACTAAACCTGCTTTAAACCAATACCATATTTCAATGTGCCTAGTTAGAGATAGGACAGAAGGGAAGCCTGAGCGTGGTTTAAGTTAACAAGACAAAACCAAGCCAGATAAATTGCAAACTCATTGACCTCAAATTAGGGGTATACTGAGATAATTTCTATTTCCTTCATTTATTGTTTTATGTCCCCCCCACCCCTCTTAAAAACGTGAAGTTACCATCAGGGACATTGAGTTTATAAAGCAGTGGTAATGTGGTATAATTTAAGACTTCTATAAAGCACGTTGTTGATGCTTATTCATTTGCTTGTTCTGTTATGTATTTATTATTTTTTTATGTTTTTATGCAGGGTCAAGTAGATTTTGATGACAAAAGTAGTTGGGAGTATCTCTTTAAGGATTATTGGGTAGATTTGAAAGGAAAGCTGTCGTTAACTTTAGATGAAGTCACACAAGCTAGAAATCCATGGAAAGGATCTGATGCAATGGCTCAAAAGGAAGAATCTTCTGATGATGTTTATGATGCTAACGATGATAAAGGGTCTAGCTCAGACAGCTCTGCTGGAAACGTTGAGGTGGTCAGTTCTAAAAAAAAAAAGGCAAAAAAGCGACCGAAGTCCACCAAGGATGTGGATTCTTCAATAGCAGCTGGAAATAGTATTGAAAGAGTGTCTATACCTGATGGCACTGAGTGGGCTTCCAAGGAGCTCTTGGAATTTGTTGCACATATGAAAGATGGTGATACATCTGTTTTGTCTCAGTTTGATGTTCAGGCTCTCTTGCTAGAATATATTAAGAGAAACAATCTTCGCGATCCTCGTCGGAAAAGTCAAATAATTTGTGATTCAAGGTTAGAAAATTTATTCGGTAAAGCACGTGTAGGGCATTTCGAAATGTTGAAGCTTCTGGAGGTGCACTTTCTTACAAAAGAAGACTCTCATCCTGATAATATTCAAGAGGGTATTGTTGATACTGAGGGGAATCAGCTGGAGGCTGATGATAATAATGATGCACTAATGAAGGCTGGTAAAGATAAGAAACGTAAGACACGTAAAAAGGGGGATGAGAAAGAATCACAGATAAATCTTTATGATTATGCAGCAGTTGATGTACACAACATCAACTTAATTTACATGCGACGTAACTTGATGGAGGAGTTACTTCAAGATGCTGAAACCTTTCATGAGAAGGTTGTTGGTTCATTTGTTAGAATTAGAATATCTGGCAGCAGTCAAAAGCAAGATATGTATAGGCTTGTTCAAGTTATAGGTAAATCTTGATAATTCCCAGTACAAGTCCATCTTTTCCTGTGCATTTGGGAAGCAGATTGTATAGAATTGGAAATTAATTAATGATGTGAACACAGGTACCAGCAGGGTGGATGAACCTTACAAGACTGGCAAAAGGACTACGAATATCATGCTGGAAATATTAAATTTAAACAAGACAGAGAAAATTTCTATTGATACAATTTCCAATCAGGAGTTCTCTGAGGTGAATAAACATATAGATATATATTTTTTCGTTCCCTGGCTGTTTGCAATTATTTGAAAAGCAATTTCTGGGATGTTTTTTGATTAGTTTGTTAGTTTATTTACTTTGTACACTTTAAATTTCTAATGTCTCTCATATGTCTCACTGTTATGTATGTGCATTTGTTATTTGTTATTTACATTTGCTTATTTGTGAAGGGATTTATTTTTATTTTCAACTGCATTTTTGTCCTCTGGGCAATTTTTTTAGACCAACTGTATAGTGGGGTGGGGCAGTTCATAATGTTTCCAGTGCCACCTGTGAGTGTTGTGGTGCTGAAGTTTGGTGTTCTTCAGGGAATCCATGCCTTTCTGGGATCAGAGTGGCTACTAGATTGGCTAGTAATATCAGTATTGGTGTTTATTTGGGTTCTCCTAAGAATTTTGTTTCAGAATAAAAAGTTCGAATCAAAATAACATGTTAAATAATATTACAACGTCAACAACTACGTGAAGAAAGTCCAAGCCAACAAACCAAAAGATCACCGCTTAATAGGTAGGGGCCCTCTAAAAATTGCAATATACCTCTGAAGGGAAAAGCTAACTCATCATCTATAGAATTAGCAGGTCTTACTTTCATTAGCTGAATTTATGTCTCCAAGGGTAGGGACAGTACCTGATAAGTAGAGGTTTCAATTGGGCATTGATTGAAGGGGACTCTGTTAATGTCATTAGGTGGACTTCAGATTCGTCTAAGGAACCTTGTTGCCATGCTTACACAATCGAACTTGTTACCTTGCCTCTTGATTGAGTTGTTCGTTTCAGTGGTTTCCAAGGTATGCAACTGAGGGCAGATTACTTGGAAAAACAAGTTGTCTGTAGACTGAATAAATTTGGGTTGGGGAGGATGGGTGCCTTTCTGAGGAGTCTTATATCTCTGTGATTTGATTTGCTTATATGTAATATGATGTGGGGTGTAATTTGATATTCTGATTTACTGACTGAATTTAAGAGATAACAGTGGAAGACATCAGAGCATGGGGAAGGAGCACCACAAGGATATTAAGAGATGTTGGGAGAAGAAAACAGAATTGATGCTGGTATTAGGAGAGAACAACAGAAATTCAAACCTGTTGATTAGTTCTCTCTTTTCTGCAACGAAACAATTCCTGCACAGCTTCACAGCTGGCAGCAGCTTCACAACTGAAAAACAACTTCATTCTATTCAAAACCCAAAAATTCATGTCAGGAATTGAGGATATGCCCGTATACTTGGGTAGTAGCCTCAAAACAAGTAAAATAATTTCTCATTTTTCTTGGGTTTTGGTTTTTCATCTTGTGGTCCTTTGGATCATAGTTGTAATGGTGCTGCCTAGGTGACAGGGCACCCAGACATGTCCAATGCTACTGAGTTTTTTATTTGTCTAGGTTCTAGGCCTGTTTACTCTAAAAATGGGCAAAAACAGGGAGGAAAAAGGAGGGAATAGATGGGGGAAAGAAGGGGTAAAGAAGGGGAAAAAAGAAGAGAAAAGAGTAAGAAAACACATTGTTTAGAACAAGAATCAGCAGACAGAATGGGGCACATATCCCTTAAATAAGAGGCTTGCCAAGGTGACTGGCTACTTCCTTGGCTTAGCCTAGGCACTTGGCAGCTGACTTGGCTCACTTTGGGCCACGACATCTGTGTTTTGGATTCATATGTAGGCTTGCAGCTACTTCAATCTTCATTTTGTCAAATATTCATGTCGGAGGTCTGCTTGTCCAACACTCCTTTTGCCTTGTATTTTGATGTGTAAATTTTGTGTTTCCAGGACGAATGCAAGCGTTTAAGGCAGAGCATAAAATGTGGATTTATTAAACGAATGATGGTGGTAATGCTATGCATTTAATTTCACTTCCATATTTCTACTCAAATATGCATATCATTATGTTATCCTGAGAAAATTTTGTGCTTGCTTGTAGGGTGAGGTTCAGGACAAGGCCATGGCCCTCCAAGCAGTGAGAGTTAATGATGTGAGTGTGTTAGTTTATCTACTTTGTTCTGTGGTATTTTCATGTCATTTTATATTATTTTTGAAGGAGTCCTATTTATGTATCATACCATAGTTAGATCTTTGTGTTTTGCATTAACCTTGTAATTTTATATTTTAGAATTTGTTGTAGTTTAAAATTTGAGGCTCACATACATGAATTTTTTGTAACACTCTTCTATTCTGATGTAGTGGCTGGAAACTGAGAAAATGCGGCTTAGTCATCTTCGTGATCGAGCCAGTGAAAAGGGGCGTAGAAAGGAATATCCTTTGTTGAACTGAATGCACATTTTTGACCTCTGACATTGCACTTTTTCCTTCGGTTTTCCTTTTTGATGTCTGGTATTCTTATTGAGTTCTTTCTATATAATGTTAACCCATAAGATGAGGGAGAATGTTTCTGGCAACTCTAATGTTCATTGAAGTCAAAGCATGTTCTGGATGATTGCTAAATCTTTGATGCCTCCGAGCACCTATTCTGGGTCTCTGTTGTTTCCCCTAAAAAACAGTGATGGGGTTTCAATTTTGTTCTTGGTGGATGTTTCAGTCTCTTGTGTAAGGTTTGAGATTTCTGATTTATCCCCTAGTCCGACCTTTTCCCAAAACTGAAATATTTCAGTGGAATTTTGTTACTTTTTGCTCATAAATTTCAATAGTCATTTCATTTTGATTTCGCAATTACATTTTGCTTAGAAATTTTGATAGTCATTTTGTTTTGAATTCTTGCGAACCCGGAATATTTCAGTAATTTTGCCGAAGTTTCGAACCATGCTCTTGGGTAGTTGTGAAATATCACATGATTCAAATTTGTTGAAACGACACAAAAATCAAAGAACTCAAGTAAAAATTGGAAAATTTTGTCAGCAGTAGTGATGCAGATAAAAAATGGGCTTATTTTGGAGAAAATAAGCCATGTGTTGGGTTCTATACATTTTGGGAATTTGGTTTATAGACTTTTTATTGTAATTGACTACTGCTTTTTTGAGTGAACTGTAAAATGCATTAAAAGAAGGGGGAGGGGAAATATAGCCTCAAAAGGGGATTTACAAAACCAAAAGGGATACAAAAGCCCAAAAGGGCATCAAACGGGGCTCACATGGCCTCAACGAAGTTCAACAGGCCAGCCCAGATGCGCAACCTGAGGAGGGAAAATCGGTATGAATTGGGAGAACCACAATCCCTAACCCTAACATCTCAACACAACATTTCCCATCCACCAACACGAAGGAGCACCGCTGGTGTAGAGGCAGCCACGATGGAGGAGCACTGGCCTTACGAAGGGCCTCGGCCAAGCAGTCAGTTGGCCTAGCAGAAGGAGTCTCTAAGGCGAAAAGGCATTGGCCTTTCTGAGGGCGACGGCAGAGTGGCTGCCGATCGAGAACGACACAGTGGGCTGTGCCGAAGAGGCAAACCAACAGACCGAAAGGTAGGTTCCCAGTAGCCGATAGACCCCTAGGCAGGCAGACAACAAGGTGGAAGAAAAGTTGCGAGCAGGCGGAAAAACCAAGGGACCCTGGCATCTAGAAGGGGAGATGACCAACGGGACAACAAGCTTGGTGGGAGTGGCATCCAAAAGGGCTGCAGGCATGGCGAACAACTAACCGAGATGCAGAATTAGAGGGGTGGTCGAGCCAACGGACAGACCAAACAAGCCAGAAAACCAGCCGAAAGGTTGGACAACGGGCTTGGTGGGAGAGGCGTCCAAAGAGCAGCAAGCTTGGTGGGACGGCGACCGAGAAGTAGCTAGCCCAGAAGGCAACTGGCGGGGAAGACGAGCCTAGTGGTTGCAACAGCCTCGACAATGATCGAGATAACCGACCTCGAACCCTGCTTCGGTGAGCGACGCTAGCAAGAGCGGGAGAAGGGAAAGGGAGTGGAGGAGGAAAAGAGAGGGTGAGAGAAGAGTAAGAGGAATAAGGGAGGGGGGAAGGGGAAGAAGAGTGGTGGAGGAGGAAGGGAGGGAGAAGAGGAGAAGAGAGAGGGGGAGAAGGCGAAGGGAGAGGGAGGGAGGGAGGGAGGGAGGAGGAGGAGGAGGAGGAGGAGGAAGAAGGGAGCAGAAGGAAGAGGGCATGAGAAGAAGAGGAAGTAGGGAGAGGGGAGAGGAGATGCAGAGAAGAGCAGAGGAGGGAGGGAGGGATTTGGAAGAGAAAAGAGAGAGGGGGAGAAGGCGAAGGGAGAGATAGAGAGGAGGAGAGGGAGCAGCACATCCTAACGACGAGGCAGCTCCAGACAGCGGCCTACTATGAGTGTTCTCCCGCTAGGGTTTCTGGAGTGAGAGTGACGTAGATCAGCAGTGCAATTGACCACTTTAATGGGCCTATAATATGGGTAGAAGCTAGGACTACGAGATTAGTTAAGTAGGAAGTATAATATTTTTTTTTTTTTGTTAGGAATTAACCAAGTCCAGTCCTAGAATCATTAGGAATTTGGGTCAAGTTTGATTTGAATTTGTTTCCAGTTTCAAGTTACAGGTAGGATTCTTTTCCTCTTTGTATACAAGTGTGTAATTTAGGATTAAGCAGATTGGAGTGCATGATGAACTTTGAGTTGAGTTGCCATTAAGCACGTTAGCTAGTGAGCTCTTGGCTTGGCCAATCGACTTCCTCTAATTCTCCTTTTAATTCATCTCTCTCTCAATTCTTTACACCAGGTCTGTTGTCTTTATTAACTTTCTGTTATTCTGGTCTTTCATCTTCCTAAACTTCTTCCTTGCTGTTGGTGGTAGTTCAGGTTTGTGGAAAATTTGTTGGAACTCAGTTGAATCCTCACAGATCAGGCTGAGACTTGGGAGTGTGCTTCTTCTCCTTTGGGCCATTCAAACTTTGGGTGCTGATTTCCAAATTCCCTTAATGTTGTGATAAACATGTACCAAGATTGGATATGAGTCTACTCCCAGGAATTAATTTCATAAGTTTTTATTTAAATTTACTATTGAAATGAAGGGTTGTTGCATGGATTTCATAGGGTTGAGGGTTATTGACTTGCTCCTAAAGTTTCAGGTCCATCGGACTCTTGTACAGTGAGTTCCGTTGTTCAAAAGTATGTTGGGTTTATACTGATTTGGGTTTCTTGTTGTGAGGTTGAAGAAGATCCTTGGTGACATAAATGTCAAAATTGCCCCATTCTTTTCCCAAAATAACCTTACTACTTATCTTACTTTTGTTCTATCCTTAATTTTTCTTAATGGCTAATTTACCAGTATTCTGTAAATACTAATTAATCCCTTTTGTATCCTGCACATATTATTTACCAAATAGCCCCTTTAGGATTCTTGTTATTTACAAGATTATGGGGTGGGCCCAGAAGCAATCCAAACTGGGGTTTGGAACCCCGGATCGCATCATCTACTTAACTTGTAAACCCTGCTGCTATTCTTTTTCTGTCAATTTGTTTGATCTGAACTGGTTGCAAGTCCTACATTATTCTACTTGAATTGTGTTCAGATTGCTTTCAGTAATTTCTGGTTTTATTCTCTCTGGGAATTCTGTTCTTGCTTTTTGAATCTCCTGGTCGATTATGGATTGCTTCAATTTTGAACTTGCTATTACCAGTACTTCAGGTAGTTGGATTCTTCAGAAAGGCATTATTCTGTTAAGAGAATCAGTTCAGATTCTGCAGGTCAGTTCTACCAGCAGAACAGACACATCATCAGGCATATAAAGCATTGCAGCAGAGGGCTCATATCTCATCGGTTGTACTTGTGTCTGTTCGCTATACATTTAAGGCGTCAAGTTTCTGTATCGGTCAGCATATTGGGAGTGTTGTTTCAAAAGATGTATCTAAGAGACTCTAAATCTCTAATATACAAAAAGATACACATGTAAACGCTTAAGAAATACACGGATATGCTTAGGATACATACAAAATAGCGTTTTGATGTATAATGCACCATAATAAACTAGTAATTTGGTCCAACCATGAGATATTAAATTGTCAAACCCAATCTCCCCAGGGGCAGATCAGTTAGGGGCTAAATTTTGTATACAATTATGCCTCCATGATGCCTGATTGCTTGTCAAGTTTGATCTCCATCAGAGTTTGGCCATGTTGTGGGATGATGCCAATACATGGTGGTAAATGATTGTGTTTTGCTGTGAAATTCTACATGTAACCGATCTAGTGTCGAGACCATTCTCTTCCTATCCAATGGTTGGATTTGCCAAATCATACTTCCATGTGGCACATAAAAGAGGAAAGGGGGCAGTAACAGTCCTCGAGGGTTTTTCAATGACTGCTGCTGCTGCTGTTGTCTCCGTCGCTGTTGCTGCTGCCGGCAAGTGAGTCATCCTTGATACAGTATTCAACCAGTGGAAAAAAGAGGAAGAAAGCCTCTGTGGTTTCAAGAATTTTAGAATTCCTAGTCTCTCTAGGAATCCTATTCCTAGTCTGTTTTGTTCTTCTGTTTTAGGTTTCTTTTTCTATTTTGATTATGTTTGTGTCTTAGTTCCGGCTGGATTAGGAATCTACAAAGTCCGGCCCTGTTATGAGTTGATTATCTTTCATTATGTCTTATGTCAAGTCCGAGTTGGTGTAGGACACCAAATACAGCTGAAGGTTCTTGAGTCAGTTTAGGAGTTGTTTTCAGTCTATTGGTCAAATAATTAGCCAGTTGGATTAGGATATTTCTAGTCATGTTAGAGTTATAGTTGGAGAGTTTATATATATATATATATATATATAACCAGCCATTGAGGCACACAAATTTGGTAATAAGAAGAAGCTTTCCAGCTCAACAGTCTGGATTTCAGACCTTTTGCTTGCATGGATTCTCCAGTGTCTCGGTGGATTCTGAGTGTTCAGTTACTCTGGACTCAGGAAGGGGTTCTGGTGGATTCCAGTTCCAAAAAGGTGGATTCCTGGTTATATTTATTCCTTTCTTCCTGCCATCAATCATCTGAGTTCGTGTAAGTTTGGTGATACCTATTGCAACCTTATAAGCTTCATGGAACTACAAGACGGTATGCTAGTTCTGGGTCACTTGGCTAGAATTAAGAAAAGAAAATAAGACCCCCCCAAAAAAATGTTCATTGTCCCATATGGTGTTGTTTAGATGGTTGCTTGCTAGTTTAATTGTATTATATGTTTCCCGATTGTAATTTGACTGCAGAAACTGTTAACATTAATGTTGAAGGATCCTTGACCATGTTTCACGCTTAGAGAATGTGTAGAAAAGTTGCAGCTCCTAAACACACCAGAGGAGCGCTCCCGTAGGCTACAGGAAGTCCCTGAAGTACATGCTGACCCTAACATGGATCCAAGTCATGAATCGGATGAAGATGAAGGAGAACATGATGATAACCGAAGAGGTCACCTTCTTATCTGTGTGGATTATTGTCTTCATTGTTTCCTACCAATGCCTTAGATTTTGAAATATTTTTTTTCCTTAGAAGTTTCTGTTGTGATATTGTTTTCGATTCATGCAGACAATTATGTGAGATCAAGAGATGCTGGATTTGGTCGGAAGGGGAGGGAGCCAATCTCTCCAGGTAAAGGAGGTTCAACTTATAATGATCATTCATGGAGTGGAGGAAGGAAAGATTCTTTCACCAACTGGGAGTCAAGTAAAGTTGTTTCTGGAAAAGGCTCCTTGGATAGAGAAGGTGGTTCTAGCGTGCCTGTTGAGAGAACAACTGAAGCTGCTTGGGCTTTAGGAAGAGACATACACCAACCAAACACTCCTGAGAAACCAAAAACCCTGGCGGCTACAATTGGTTCAGACACTGGTGCTTGGACTAACCCAACTACTTTGAGATCTGGTTCATCATCTGGGATTGCAAAAGAGAGCCCATCTTCACCTTCAGTGCAATTATCTACTATCAATGAGACGGAAAAGATTTGGCACTACCTGGACCCATCTGCAAAAATCCAAGGACCATTTTCTATGGTTCAACTGCGTAAATGGAGCACAACAGGGTACTTTCCTGCTGATCTGAGAATATGGAGAGCAACAGAGAGGCGGGAGGACTCGATCCTTTTGACTGATGCGTTGAATGGGAAGTTCCATAAGGAGCTGCCACGGTGGGACAACAGCTTTTCACAGTCTGAAAAGGTGACAGTTGCATCTGATGGTAGAGAAAATAATTGGGATGGTGAATGGAGAGGGAACAGAAGTTCATCACAGACAGAAAAAGTGCCAAACCCAAGTTGGAAGGATTCAGGTAGCCGTGTTAATGGTAATACTGAATATGCAAAAAATGATGGATGGACCTCTCGGTCAACTGGTTGGACTGCACAAGCAACAGAAGCTGTCAATCCCAAAGTACAGGGTGGAAATTCTTTGCGAGGCTGGGACTCTTCAAAGGCAAACAGTGGTTGGTCTGGTCAGCCGCAGGTGCACAGTCCACATCCATCATCCAGAATGCCTTTGCAGCAAGGAAGAGATGGTCAAGGTGGAGATGGAAGTGGTTCTGGACTGAATCATGGAACTTGGATTGCGAATAGATCCAGTGAGTTTCAGTCTAGCAGTGGGTATGGTCATGAGAAGCGATCTGGTAATTGGTCAACTCCATCCTCAGTTGAGGCTCCTAAAATTTCTAGAGAAGGGTGGGCTTCTGAACATAGCATTAGAAATGATTCGTCCAACTTCCCAATTCTCACTCCAAAGCCAAATAGCTCAGGCTGGAATGGGGGCCAGGTTTCTGAAAATAAATTGCCATCCACTCCTTTGGCCCCTAGTCATCCGCCAAATGCTGGCTGGGGACCAGTTCAAAGCCCAGGAGTAAATTTGGTGCAACATTCTCCTGGTGCTGTTTCTGAACCTGTCAAGAGTGCATCTGGTTGGGGTGAGCAACATCATATTTCTGTAAAGCCGTCTCTTGGGGGATGGGGCTCCCACGCTGATTCTGCTACTGTGCCCAAACCATCTGAGACACCTGATCAAGGTGGCAAAATTGATTTCTCAAATCCACCTACTCCAACCCCGAAGCCAAGCAGTGGTATCTGGACAAGGGGTCAGAATACTGGAAACAAATGGGATGCAGTGCCGACAGTTCCTGCCAATCAAACAATCACTAGCTTGGCTGGTGCTCCTAACCAAGTAGGTGATGGGGTACGAGAGTCATCTTCCTCAGTAAATGAACCTAGCAAAGTTGCTGTTGAATGGAGTGGACAGTCTCCCACCCCAGCAAAACCTTCTGTTGGAAATGGGGAGTCAGACTCTCGATGCTCTACTTTGAAGCAAAATGAAACAACCAAATCTTATGAGGCCACTGCATTTCCTGAACATGGCCAAGTCATGCATAGTTCCAGCTCACCACCTGCTTCTATAGAGTCAAGAGGGGAAAGGGACATTTGCGACGTGTCTAATACTAGTCTAGAGACAAGTGTTTCTAGATCCAATGAATTTGGTTCTGGTCTCCCCACCAAAAATGAATTTGTAACATCTCCCAGTGGCTTGGTTCCTATCTCAGTGACAAGTGGGAAGTCCTTGATCCAGGGTCCTGAAAATGTCCTTTCGAGCTCACTGCATGGCTCAGGTTCATCACTTGATCTTGGAAAGGGTCATTTAAGTTGCCCTCATGATCAGCAAATTCCTTCTCTATCTATTGTGACAGATGATTTAGAGAGAGTTGCTCAGACTGATGTGCTTGATAATCAAAATAAGCCAGGATCTAGTGCTCTTGAAGGTGCTGAAATTGATGCTGCTATGGTACCTAGTGATTTTTCAGCTCATGTTGGAATGGAGAAAGGTGTGATCTCAGATAGCCAGCCGGTCCCTTCTGCACCTTCTGTTGGAATGGAGACGAATACAGTTGCCTACTCAGTACCAAACATTGGTCCAACATCCAAAGCTGCTGAGTCAGGTATTCTAAACTTGGCTTCAGTTGTCAATAGTTTTAAGCCTCTGGATGAAGCTGGTCCAAAGCAGAAGCAAGAGATTGTTGGCTCCAGTCCTGGACTAGGAATGGGGTCTCATGGATGGGGAGCTCCTTCAGCCCTGATGCAAGAGCCACATACTTCAAGTCCTATACCTGTGCTTGCAGCTCAAAATCCAGAACCAACTTATGGGCAGTGGGTTGGTGGTCAATTTTCTGGCAATGCTGCTGCTGCATCTCATGGCACCGCTAATCAAGCTGGAAACCTTCCTAACCCAGGCTCGGCAGTTCCTGAGTTGGTTCCCTCTGGTAACTGGGTGCAACCATCAGGTACACAGGGAAGTAGTTGGTCCACCCCATCATCCGCTCCACCTAGGAACCCTGTGGGCTGGGATGGAGCTCCAGGTGTTTTTCATGGCAGCCCTCAAATCAGTTCCTTTGCTCCAGTTGATACTCATAAGCCTCCCATGTTGGGTACCCAGCCCTCATTGCCAACCAACCATGCTTGGGGCATGGGAGCTATTGAGAATCCAGTCAACCCTAGGAGAACAGCTCAAGAAAATTCAAATCCTAGTTGGAGCCAACCACAAGGAAATGCAAACATGGGCTGGGGAGGGTCAGCACAAGGAAGTACAAACACAGTCTGGGGTGCTGCACAGGGTACAACTGTGGAGGGAAATATGAACATGGGTTGGAGCACAACAGGGGCACCAGCTGGAAATCCGGGCATGTGGGCAAGCCCGCAGAAACACAACGGAGAGAGGTTTTCTGGCCAGGGGGACAGGGTGTTTCACAGTGGCGATTCTGGTCGTGGTGCTGGCAGTGGTAGGCCATGGAACAGGCAACCGTCATTTGGTGGTGGGTCTTCTAGGCTGGCTTCGAAGGGGCAAAGAGTGTGCAAATTTCATGAAAGTGGGCATTGCAAGAAAGGAGCAGAATGTGATTACCTGCATACATGATCCGAGGGATATAACATGGTTACTGTTTTGTACAGTCAATTCAATCTTAGTTTTTTGCTGTCTTATGTGTTAGTGTTTCAGGGCAGTGCTCCCTCCCCTCCCCTCCTCCCTTCTCCCTTTCTACTTCTAATGCTTTTGGCATATTCTGTTAAACCTGTGCAGTTGGCAAGTCTCAACCTATTCCACCTTCATCCTACACTTGACTAATGTCTGCAATTTGCAGATTACTAGATATCCTTGCTTTCCTAGGATGGAGTAGGTTCAGAATAACCACAGGATGTGGGCGACTTACCTGACCAATTTTACCAATGGGAGAAAGCGTCAGAAAGTATTTTTAGGTTTCATTTGTTCTAGTGTAAAATATCTTTGAAAGTCAGATGCTATTATGAGTTTCATCTCATTTTTCCCCCACTGGTCTTTTTTCTTTCTTTTTGTTGGACACGGTATTGGTAAGTAAGCATATTTGGGCATTGATTGAATGAGGGAAAGAATCCAGCCGTTGGGGTGTAGTTTGGGAAAATATTTTGATATTTAAACTTAAAATTGTTTTTCAACCCTCTATTTCATTGTAGTTAGATAATTTTTTCCCCTTTTTATTTCATATGCAACTTCATGTTCGTTTTCCAAACGAATTCTGTAAAAAAACAAGGGAAATTTATCGCGTCACCCCCTAGAGAATGTCACAATGATAAGACCATCCTCTCTGATTCACCAAATTATTCTCAGATCCTTTACCGCCAGTCATTGTTAAGGAATATATTATAATTGTTGATGTCAGCAATTATATTTTATTTTAAATACCAAAATGCCGTTATGAAATGAGAACTCCTTACTGTCTACAACTTCATTCACCCATCTGTGACACTTGATTCGCCTTGTTCCTTTGTCAAGGGTGAAAACAATATCTGTAACCCTTTCTGCTTGATCGCAAGGATGATGTAAGATTCGACTAAAACCCTAGGCTTTAGCAGGTTGGGTCTAAATTCGACCAAAACCCTAGTCTTCTCCCTTCTTCCTTTCTTCCCTTCCCCCCCTATTTTCTTGCATCCTCTGTTCCAAGGATGAACTTGGCGACGACGTTAGCAGCAGAGCGTCACCTCCAGGCGGCCCAGGATTTGGAAGCGGGGAACGTAGGGTCCACCTCTAACTCCGCTCTGGCGAGTCCTTTGGCGATGATGGGTATTATTGCAACTATCTCCCTCCTTTTGATTGGCCGAAGAGCATCAACAAGCAAGCATAGAAGAGTACAAGGAAAAAAGAAGTTTAGACTTTAAAAATTAATAATAAACACAGAAAATAGGGATAATTAAAGAATTTATACTCCTGATCGCAAGAAAACACTTTTATTCTTTAAAATTCTCTTCTTTTTCTTCTCCTCCTCCACTTCCTCTTCCTCTTCCTCTTCCTCTGTTGTCGTCGTGTTCTTCTTCCTCTGTTTTGTTTCTTTCTTCAAAGCTTCATTCAATTGAGCTCCCAATGACGGGATTGGAAAGGGGACCGGAATATACTACCGGATTTTCTCAAAATCAAATCGATAGGTTTTTTGGTATAATAGTTAAAATAAGAGTTTTTTAATGGTAATGGTATAATGGTCATTTTAACTCCACACTTAACTTTGATTGACGGTAAGGGGTATGAGAATAATTTGGTAAAATAGGGAGGATTGTCTTATCATCGTCACATCGTGGCATTCTCCAAGGGGTGACATGGTAAATTTCCCAAAAAACAATGTGTGAGTAGGAGAGGGGTCATTTCACTGAGTGGCCAACTAAGAACAAGTGCATTTATCTAAGAATCCCTAAGACGTTCTTACGCTATTTTATTTGATTTATTTGATTGGATGTGCTGACTGGCTCTTACTGGTGGGAGATATAGTCATCTGCTTTTAAGAAAATTATTTATGAAAATTTGTCAAGACTGCTTTTATTTTTAATTTATTGCTTCTTTTTATAATCTTTGGTTAGATCATGGCTGTTCATATAACATTTTAAATTGCAAAAAGCCTCATGGTCAAGGATTTAGTTCTCGGACATCGGATTGGTGTCAGTTTCTGTGGATATTCATGATATCGATCTTAGATCGGTTTGGATCGATCAATTTTGCTCATACTTTTATAAAATAGTTTTTTTTTTTTTTAAACCCTTATTTTGTTATCAATACCTGATCTCGGATTGGCCAGGTATTGGATTATTGGGATTGGTTTTAGTTGATATTGATATGATATGATTGATTCAATATTAATACCTAAAACCATGATTATGGCACAATTTAATGTAAGATAACACCATTAATAATATATAAAAAAATCCTAGAGGGATTGCTATGATGCTAAATTACAATATTTAACAAACGAGGAGGTGGGGGATCAAATCATTCACTAGAGTGTTTAATGAGGAGAGAGAGAGAGTCTATGTGTGGGGTTCACACGGACTACTTAGCCCCTGTGCAATGGAAGAGTGCGCAAAAGCATCAATAGGGGTGAGAAGACATACGAAGCATTGCGTAGGCCATAACTATGCTCTCGAACATATGTCTTTTTAAATATAAAATAGGAGAGGGTTCCTTGAAAGGTAGCTTAGCCCTTGTGCAATGGGAGAGTGCGTGAAAGCATGGACATGGGTGAGATGTCCATCTTTCATAGGGTCAAGGTGACCATTTTGCCCCCTTTGTGCCTAGGCACAGAGTCCACGCTAACCTTTTAAGCTTCCCCATAAAAAAAATAAAATAAAATTTTAAGCTTCTTTTTCTCAAACAATATAGGCATCATTTTCTTGTCGCATAGCCTCTACACCAATGTGGGGGCCAATGAGAGTGCCAGGCATAAACATCAATTGGATTTTTAATATCCCAAGGGTGCGGTGTAATTTTTTGCGTCATTGAGCGTAGGGGGTCACACAATTAGGCAGCTTTTCATTTTCCCATATAAAATAGAGAAAATTACATGATTACTACTTTTGGGTTTCCCTCTACAAAATTACCCACTTAAAATTTAGTTTTGTAAAGTAAAACCTAATTTTAGGTATTTTTGTTAATTTCAACTTTATGTGGATAATTTTGTAAACTCCATCCTAATTTTGAATATTTTTGTTAACATAAACTTTTAAATGGATAGTTTTGTAAAGAAATCTCAAAAGTGGATAATGATGTAATTTTGTCTATAAAATATCATAATACGATGGTATCAACGGAAGGGATTAAACTCCGGTCACCAACGCATCGGAGACTCGGAGATGCTATGTCGGTCGACTCGGTCCTCGACAGTCTGACCCAGAAAGGTTCCAGTGAAACGCAGACCAGTCGTATATGCCGGAATAGAGTCTCTCCCTTTCGTATGATCAGGGTATCCTCTCAGCGATCGTGAATTTGTGCCTTCCAATTGCTAACCATCTCTGAGATCGAACGCAAAGTTGCTGATGCAGTTTCTTGGCTAATCTTTCCCAATAAGGTAGTATAGGGGTCTGCACTATTCGTGAATCGAGAGAGAGAGAGAGAGAGAGAGCGAATTTGAAGCTATGAAGGTTACTAACGAAGACGTTGGGGACCGAAATCAAAGTCAAAACCAGGTGAAGGAAACGAAGGGGAAGTCATGCAAGGGATGCCTCTACTATTCTTCTATTCTCAAATCCAAAGATCAGAATCCTCTCTGTGTCGGCGTCAGTAGAACACTTCCACAAGGTATCTCTTCCCCTTTTGCGTTCTGTTTCGTTGCTTTACGAATTATGTGTCAGGGTTTTGAATTTTGATTTATGTCCTTTTACCGTTGAGGTCGGGTTGGGGAAGATTGGAGCTTGATTTTGCCTGTAATAATTGTAAATGGATTTTTTTTTTGGGAATACTTTGCCAATTCTTATAGGTCATCCATTTTAGTAGTTCGGGTATAAGTTTTATAAGTTTTGTTATTGTGGATTATGCTGTTTCAGGTTAAATTGATATATCGTTACTGTTTCTACCTTTTCGCTTATAACTTGAAAGGGTTCATCTTGAATAGCGGATTTAATGGTGGCGCTTGGGTATTCATAACAGGAAAAACAATTTGGTGGCAGCTTGGGATGCACAGACATGTTCCTCTGTGGAACCCAAAAAAAGATAGGGGGAGAGGGGGGGAAATCACTGGTGACCCTGGGAGCTGAAGGAGTAGAAACAGTTAGTCAGGGGGAATATTTAAAGACTAGATCCTTCTCTGGAATAATTGGTCTTTTAATCAGCATGGGATAAAACAACCAGACTGCTGCTTATATGTTTTCAGGGTTTATAAATTACTACATTATTTGTAGTTCGGGACTATATTCTTTCGGAAGATGCCTAAACTTCTAAGCAGTCATTCTTTCGTTTCAGTTAGGTACTGAATCCCCATATCAGCTAACAGGGGAAACCCCTGTGATTGCAGTTTGCCTGTAAAAAGTTGATGGTCTTCGCTTAAGATGGGTTAGAGTTGGTGACAAAGTGGATCATTGTGTAAACTTGGATAACTGGAAGTCTGGAACTACTGCAAATCTTAAGCCACCAACACCCCTTCTCTAACTCTGAACAACAAATTTGCCAGCCATACATCCACAACCACCATTCATTTAGCTTCCTATGGTCTTTGTGGGTCCAGGGTCATCAGTGATGTAATTTAGGTCTCGATTAGACACCCAACTAGACCCAAACTGCAGGAAATTATAAACCAAAGAACAACCAGTCCAATCCCAACAGTAGAACAGAATTCAGAATGTCATCTACCAGCCCAGCAGAATATCGATCTCAAAAATATAAAGGATAGCAGAATTCCAGTCAACATTAGTTCTTTAGAATTAGATCAGGAACAGATAGGAGTACAACCAGATTCAGATCAAAAGAATAACATAACAGCAGTCCAGAAACTTCCAACAGCAAGCATCAAGCCTACAGATTGTAAAACCAGAATCTGCAGGCCACTAAAAGACAAAAAAAGGAGATTTTTAATATCTCACTAGTCAGAGGTCAGATGGGGCTCCAACTTGGATCGAATCCAACGTGGACAGAGATGGACCTTCGACCAAAAAATTGGGTCAATCCGACAGCTGGAACTGACTAAACTAGTAGGGGCTGAAAGCTCTGTTTTTTTCAGAAATTCTGGGCAGAAACTGAGATGCACATACCTGATTCGTAGCAGTGTGAAACCTTTGAAGATAGAGAGAAATATGAGAGAATAATAGAGCTTGAAGAAGAACCTCCTGGACTTCACGCCGCAAGAAGTCGTCAGATCACACACCAACCCACACTGTGATCAAACACACAGCAGAAATCTCACAGAGAAGAGGCGACAGCAGCATACTTTGTTTCATAAAATCATGGGGCATGAAAGAACCCCTTTCCTTTATTTATAATGATGGGGAATGTTTACAAATATTAGTAACTCAAAGTTACTAAAACTGAAATAATAAAACTACTAACTTGTAATTACTAAAAACTGAAATTGAAATCTAACAAAATTAGTAACTAGCTTATTACAGAAATTAGAAACTAAGTTGAGGCTGAAATTAGAAACTAAAATAAGTAATTACTATCCCCATCAATATCCCAAATCGTGGGCCATAGAAGCAGCCTTGGTCGACCCAATCAGCCACTAGGGTGATTGTCGAACCTCTTCCTTCTTCTTACATATGTCTTCAGCTCTGCATCATGATGACATCTTGTGCCAACTCTGCGACCTGATCTCTGGAGTCTTGCTGCTGCCTACCAGTCTAGCAATGAGCCCTCATATAATCGCTGAACCCTCATGGTTGGGACTTGGATAATGAACTGAACTGCTACGTACACATATTCTCTGACAATATATCAAACTGTTGGTAGTACATGCACTCTTGCAGTGCACTATCTCCCATTTCTCGTCTCATTCCCTTGTATTTGGCCATGTCAAGGGGAGATTTGGCAATCTTAATCATAGAATATCTAGAAAATGGTCTAGATTAGTCACATGTCAAATTTCAGACAGATTCAACCATATGTCCTCCCATTTATCGTCTCATTGCCCTTGTATTTTTGAGCCTTCCATTTATTTTTGAAAAAGTTAATTTTCTAATGGATTTTTAAAACCTTATCTTACTGTGTGGCTGACTCTATTTTGGTTGAAAGTTGGCATGTCAGCCGGGGGCTTTTGGTTCCACTTTCTGCAAAAAAAAATTTAGCTCTATTCAATCCATGGTTGTCAAGGCTAGGGGATGCCTAGGCGTCCAGTCACCTTGGTCGCCTTGCGCCTTAGGTTGCCTAGATGCTGTGACAACTATGATTCAATCTGCAATATGGCGGATATTTGTTCCAGTCTAAAGAAACTCTGTAGGCCTGCTGAACATTTACGATGCTTTGCTGAAAGATGCCCTCATTCTGTGGTTTCTTGTTGAAGTTTTTGCTGCCTTTGAATTATATGTTATTGGTGTCACTTTGAAATTTGAATTTTGTGAGACCGTCATTTCTATTCCTTCATCCCATTCCTAAATTGTAAGCTACCCATGGTTGCTTCAAGATTTACTGATTTTCTGACGTTCATTAACAGTGCCTGGCTACATCGTGGGAGAATCTGAGACTGAAGCTTCCAAAGAGGGTAGCAGTCCTACTGATTTCAAGTATGCTTGTGTTGGTTATTCCGTATACTTGGATGGAAAAGATTCTCCAACAGATCTACAAGATAAACAAGCTGAATTGCCATTTTGTGTTGGCATCGAGGTTAATATCATGCCTGGTTATTTCACATTGTGATGGAAAATTGTAATAATTTTGCTTGTTACCAATAAATTGCTGGTTCTCCGATGACAATCTGTTGCATCTCTTACTTAGATTTCTTGCTATACATAATTCTAGATGTTTTGTTATTTAATCCCCCTCAACCACCCCCACCCCACCCCACCCCACC
>NC_056567.1:15887578-15909729 GCF_013358625.1 Macadamia integrifolia
CCCCCCCCCCCCCCCCCAAAAAAAAAAAAAAAGCGTAAAGGATGCTGTGCTTCTATTTGTGGTGCTAGTTGTATTTTGGCAATTTTAGTCTCACATGAGTAATCCTTGTGCAGATTTTGGTGGACAAAAGAGCTTCAACCACAAACCATGCGCCTGCTCATGTTCGTAATAGAGAAGGTAATGAAAATATACATTCATAATTGCTTATGTGCTCCCTATGCTAACTGCATTGTACTTGGCCTTCTGATGTTTATATGTTGTGTGGTATGAAAATGAACTTTTGTCATTTATGGGTTTTTCTGCTTTATCTCTTTAGATGTACCTTAGTTTTGTTTTATTACCTGATTTAACCATGTATGTCTCCTTTGATGATTCTTGTAACTTCACCTCATTAGCTATGCTGTTGCACTTATGTTCTATGGTCTTGAATACTTTTCTAGTGATGCAAACCTAATAAAACCCAAGATCTTATTATTTTAGAGCACCAGCTCCACCCCGCGCCACCCACCCCCCCAAAAAAAAAAAAAAAAAAAAAAAAAAAAAAAACCCTTTGATTTTTGGATTTATGTCCATTTATCATCGTAGGATGCTCAGCCACCCACCCTTAATAGGAGTCAACTTAAGTGCAAAATTTTGCGAAATATGTTGGAACAAAACAGAAGTAGAAATTAAATGAACATGATTTCAGTCAAAATGGCAGAAACTGAATGTATTAAACTCATATGGTTTCTGTTGAGATACTGAGAAAATACAATGCAGTAAGTAAAGTATAACTTTTTGAACCATTTCAATGCATCCTTTTTTGTTGAAAATAGTATTATTGAAACATGCGGAAAAAAAGTGTGAAAATGATAGGAAGCCTAATTTTATGTGGGCCACCATAAGTGCGGCCTTGTTTGGTTAGCATTAGAAGTGCTCCCCAAGTGCTCCCCAAGTATTTTCCATTCTTATTCAAAGCTGGAAAAGTTCAGACTGAATGCTGGAGTAAAGTTCTTGTAGAGAATGCATCCTAAAGTAGACTGTTTAAGCACTCATTATCCAATCAGCAGTAGGTGATAGCTAGAAGACAATTTTCTTTTGGCCATTTATTTAGGGTTAAATTCAAGCACATCAGGGTGGGGTAGTTAAGTAGTTTTACATCTTATTACCGAAATTAAAAAGTAATGTTGCTCTTGCTCTTGCTGCTGTAGGTGTTTTGTATTGTTGTGACCACACACTCCTACACTTCTCTTTGCTTGAATATAATTTTAGGGACAAAGCCTTCTGTCCGAGAGTGGCCCCTGTGCCACAGACACTGGGGCATGCAATGACCATCGTGTCCCTCCTGGGGGCATGTGCCCCTGTGTCTGCGTGCAGGGGCCATTTTGGACAGAAAACACTTGCCCATAATTTTATTCCCGAATTTTCCTTAAAAATAATTTTTAGAAAAAGGAGTAGAAAAGGAAGAGCAAGGTTTATGGTTGAGATACTAAAAGGGGGTTTGAAGTGATAAAGAATACAAACGAGGTGAGAGTAGGTGGGGAGGGTTCCAAAAGGAGTGTAGGAGCTAGGTCTTATGTTGAGGGGTTGAGGCTGGTTTTGGGTTTATGTTGGGGTTTAGAAACAGAAATTAGAAGTCAAAGGAAGAAGGTAATTACATCAGACAGAATTATATGAAATAGTATAGACTATAGATGATGACTGAAGAATGAGAACAAAAAAGAATCGAGTTAGATGAGAAGAATGGATGATGAGACTTCAAAGCAAGAAAGAATAAAGAAAAATAGTAGTATCAAGGAACTTCTAGGTTTCAGACTTTTGTAGACCTGATGCAGGCAGGGATCAAAAGTTCCAAATTAGGTCTGCAGTTAATGTGCCAAAGGATATAATAAATAAAATCTCCCCAGAACAGTACTTGCACAGAGAACAGATTTTTAGGGTGAAGTTGGAAGAGATTGATCAACCAGCTCCAAACTCTAGGAAACTTAAACAAAGGTCCCCAGGAGCCTGCTACATGTTGTGGGACAAGAATGTCAATTTCTTTTGGTTGGGCTTGCCAACATTAGGTGATTATTTTAGGGCTTGCTTCATACTCATGTTTCAGCACTGAGAACCTTTTGGTTCTTAGTCTACTACTAGTCCCATGATATAAAATAAAAATTGATTCTTTAGTTCTATCTGTACATTTCAAGCTTTGCTGCCATGTGCTTTCATCAAAACTTCTTAATAGAAAAACATTTTCTTAGAATACAAGAATACCTTTTCTTGTCTTTAGGAACAAATTCTGTTTATGTGTGGACAAACAGGTAGACAAGTTTAGCTGCAAATTATTTGAAGGAAAACGTTTTGGGATTATGTGGTGTCAAACTGACTCATGGTTTCTGTTCTTGTGAAGACGGTCATGTTTTCCCACCACGAACCCACAAACCAACACATTCCACTGGGGAGGAGTTTCTGGGCAGGTGTGCCAGCATTTTGATTTGATCAGTTTCCGTCTTGTGTTATCATCAATTGGTTTCAACATTTTATTAAAATGGCATTGTAGACAATTGAAGATCTAAAAACCAAAGCTCGTAAAAATGCAGGTTTACAAGGAATGCGAGCCTGGTGGCTTCGGGCGTGGCCAAGAACGTCAATAGAGTGGGCAATTACATAAAGGACAATGTCGATGACATGCTATATCCTTTCAGAAGGAGACCCAAATAAGACTGCCGATCCTGCCTTCACTCTATGAGAATGGATTGGGGGATCAACTTCATTGGATCATCTTGGTGCACAATTGTCCTTGTTCGTGTTTCTTTTTTCTATCTAATGTTAGTATCGTTTGCCCGGATCAGGCTCATTGATGCTACTACTGAACCGGTGACCCAAATCATTCTGGTCAATGATATGCTAATGACTATAATTACGGCATTTGTTCAAGCAAAAGAAGAGGACATCCCTCACCATTGTGATTGGGTTTTCTGTATTATTTTGATTGATTTTGTCCCCTAATCTGTTGGTGCAAAGAAATTAAATAGCTATATAAGCTTGATTTCATAATTTAGAAGAGTCCATACTAAAATTCTGTTGCAAATTTTTCTGCACTTGGCCGATCAAGTTGGCTAAAATTTTAGTGACACTTCAACACGATCCAACTTATGTGCTAAATTTGAGTTAAAATGGTAAATTATCGTGTTGTCTCCCATAAAATCAAGAATCCTGTACATATTGATGTTAGCATGCATTCTCTCTAGCACAATGCTAGCACAAGGGCCACATTACTAGCTAGCGGTCTCTTGCCCAGAAAACTATTACATCTAAAAAACATTGTGAATCTCTGATAAAGCAAGATTACAAGGAAAATGTGTTAATACATAACCATTCCAATTAATTAACCCATGATTCAATCCAGATTTCAGGATGCAGCATTGGTTGGAATCATATTTTGGATCACTTTAACATTGATCTAAGAAACAACAAAATATGTAATGTGTATCCAATCCATCTGAAGTTTAGAACCACAGGCCACATGCCTGAGCATCCCTACAAGCTTGAACCGACCTTAGACACAATGTTCATGCCCGACTTCCTGTCAATGTGGTGCTATGTGCTAGCTATCTTATTAGCCTGCTACATGCTTGAAAGGATGTAATTGGCTTTGGCATATCTTTGACATTCTCTTTCAGATTTTTTTTTCTATTTAAGACTATGATTATTTATTTTACTTGTAAATCTGATTATGTAATATTAGTGGCTTGAAAGGCAGCAGATGTAGCTAGGGAAGGTAAGCTATCATGCTAGGCTTGACTCTAGAGAGGATACTGTAGTTAATAATTTATTTTTAGTTTTCATAAAAGAAATAAAAAGGAAGAAAGAATCCTGTTGGTTTGGTGTAGGTAACACTATTACGGACGGTTAATGGGAAGTCACACGGAGCAAGGGCAATATGGTTTTTTCATGTCTACCTATGTCTGGGCATAGACAACACTAGACTGACATAGTTCTTTCTCCAAAAAAAAAGAAAAAAAATGTAATTTATGAGGAAAAAAGTTTTGAAAAATGGGAGAGATGACTTGAGAGAGCGAGAAAGAACACACACACACAGATTGACTGGGTCCAACCAGTTAGTAAATGGCTTGATGCTATGCCTAGCTTGATTATGGAAAGGGTTGGTCCATCTAAAACTATTAATTTAAGCTGATTATAACCCATTTATAATCTGAGTAATCGATCAATTGAATAGAAACAAGTTCATGACTTACCATATGAGACCCAACTACTTAAACAATTGATCATTGTAGCCTTGTAGTAGACCTTACATTGGTGAGGACTAATTAACACACCTGCCTCTACATTGGTGAATTACACACCTGGGAGGCAGGTGTGGTACAAACATGCAATCAGACGTTTTCGGTTCCGAATCCAATACATTTCGGCTGATATCGGTTTGGGATCAATCGTATCAACCGAAAAAAAAAAACTGTATCATATATTATGAATCGGCCAATACGATACCGACATCGATTAGCATTCCAGATTCACGAGTTCCAGCCCGCGCGAAGAGGGAAGCCGCAGACCCCTCCCCCCTCGCCTTTAAAGTTGGAAACCGAACACACAGCGCTGCGTCAGCGGAGGAGAGTTAGAGAAGTAAAGAACAAGTTATTTTGGGCAAGCAAGAAACCTGCAACTGCAACCGCATATCCATCCGCATCCTTGGAATCAATATTGTAGTGTTCGGTTTCCCTATTTAATGCTCTTACATGCTTTGTCTTTCTTTTTCCCATTACTCCATTACTCCATTGCCCAAACCAAAGAGAAAGACCAGAAGCTGGAACCCAGTCTAACGATCAAGAACGAATGAAATACCAATAACGAGAAGGTTGTCTTATCTTTATCTGTTTCTTTTTCTCTGAATCGATTTCTTCGTCTCGGGTTTCATATCATTTTTACAAGATTCGAGAGTTGGAGCTGAGATTTTTCAATTTCTCTGTCGATTTCTTGGAGCACAAGTCGGGAAGGATTAAAAAAAACCTGATTGGATGCGATTAAGTGAAGAGGGTTCTTGTGGCTGGAGCTGCATGTATTAGTTGAAATTGTTGTTGGGATTTGTAATTAGATTCTGTTTTCATCGAACGCTTTAATTGCTGACCTTTGAAGCCGATTTGGGGATTCAATAAGTTGGAATTTTGGAATGGGAGAGGCTAGTGGTTGAAAATTAAAGTTTTGCTCGTGTGCTTCTTTCCTCTATTTTTGTTTTCGGGGAGTGGGAAGGGTGTGTAAATAAAAGGTTCCTTCAATTTTTCATCGGCCAAGTTACGAATGGCCGGTAATGCGGCTTGTAAGCGGGCTGTGCTGTTGGGATCGAAGTCAGGGATTTGTTTCTCCAATTTCAGAAAAGGATTCAAAGCTTCAAGTAGTCTGGACCCGGTCTGCCTCGAAGCCACCTCCCTTGGCTTATCTGCTTTGTCATCTTCGAGTTCTCTGTTCAACAGATTTTATTGTAGGCAGATATCGCAGCTTGTTAAATCCAACGGTTCCCGGGCATTTCTTGTGGATACGCTTGCGCTGGTAATCAATTTCTCTCAATATCCCCCTTTTCCTCTTCTTTTCCCCTTCCCTCTAGAGACTGGAATTTGGGTTGCCCTATCATCTTTGCGCTTAATTGTTTGAAATGTCGTCTTCAGGTTAGGAGATTGGAAGCACAAGGTGTGCCCTCAAAACAAGCTGAGGCAATAACAGCTGCTATTACTGAAGTTTTGAATGATAGTTTAGAAAATGTTGCTCAGTCCTTTGTCTCCAAAGGAGAGATGGAGAAAGTAAGGCTTTCATTGTTTAACAATGATTTTCTTTCCGTTTGTGTTATGCTTAGCCTTTGTTTGCAGTTAAATGTCAATATTCATTTTATTCTTCACCAATGAACATAAAAGGCATACCGCATAAGGTCTGACCAATTTCTATGTTATTTGTGTAGACGGTTATGCTTCAAGAATCAAATTTGGGAAAATTTAAATCTCAAGTACAAAGTTCTCAGGTAATTCATTACATCTGTATTCTTCTCAATATTTTGAGTATGTTATATTTTTCATTAGCATTGAGCTCATCGATCATGAGCAGCTTGCATCTATCCCTTTCTGTTTAATTGCTTTTAAACATAGTTCTGTTAAGAAAGAAATTTAACCAAACAAACACTTTTATTGCAAGACATTAGTTTTTCCTTTTCATTTGAGCATAAGGCTCATGCAAAATCCTCAAACAGAAGGAGGCTTACATGGTCCCTGATTTACATAGTTACTAGATGATACACCACCACCACAACCACCACCACCAACAACAATCTCAGCCTTATCATAACTTAATGGGGCTGGCTACATGGATGCATACAAAACAAAATAGGAAGTCCAAATAGAAAAGGCGAAAGGAAGAGATGGAAAGATAGATGTGAAAAGAAAGATGAGAGTAGGACAATGGGCCTTATAATGTTCTTTGCTCTACTTGGAGCCCATCACTTAATGGGTCCTATATAACAGATAAATTTCTTAACAGACAATGGATTGAACAACCATCTATTTGATCTACCACTTTTTTGGTTTTATTTGTATGCTTATTACATATTCCCCATGGTTTGTACCCTTTACATTGTAAGACTGGGAAGATTAGACCACACCACCTAGTTCAAACAAGGAAATTTCCTAGAAATCCTCACTTTTTGTGATTTTTTTGCCAAATCACTCCCATATCTTTGTATTGAACCATGTATACCATTTTGATAATTATGAAATGGTTTATGATTTTATGCTTATTCATTATTAATGCATATTTTAGTTTTTTTAATTGAATTATGTGTTTTCTAGTACTAAATTTTGGGTAGAATAGATTATATTAAAGAAAGTATAAAGCAGTATACAATGTACTCTACCAACCAACCTAGGGTCTAAAGCCAAACTACCATTTTGGCTGTGTGTGTGTGTGTGTGTGTGTTTTTTTTGTTTTTTTTGGTTTTTTTTTTTTTTTGGTTTTTTTTTTTTTTTTTTTTTTTTTTAATCTAAGGGTTCCACTATGTTTAGAGGGCCTAAAATTTGGTTTCTTTATAGTTTTATCATCTAATTTAGTCATTTGGGCCTCAAAACTAGCAGCCGGAACCTACAACTGAAATTTACCAGGTTTCGGACGAAATTTCATAGTTTTACGAAGTATAAATTGATGTAGATAAGTCACCTAAGAGGCTTATTTTATTGGAAATAAGCCTTGGGTTGGATAGTCCTGACCTAACCTAACCTATAGCAAGAGTAGTGCTAAGCGAATGCCTGCATTGATTGACTTAAGCAAGTTTGTTTACCTTGATGACATGACTGGAGCAAGCGAACTGTCTACCTAGGGGTTTCGTTCCCGAATCAGTTAGTTAGTCAAGTCAGTGAGTAAGGAAGACCACAAACAAGTAGTGCAATAATAGTCTATTGGGTCTATCTGTCATTCAGTATAGGAAGACCCCCTAAGAAAGAGTTCACATCCCTTTTCTGTTTCTACCTTTGCTCAATATGGTACTGTATGGCTTGTTTGTATATACAACTAGACGATTTCTTTTATTTTTTTTTATAGAATGTTTTATAACGGATCTTTATTTTTCCCTTTATATAATAGCCAAAATTTTTTCAATCCAATAAGAATGCTTTCGTGGGTGAATATTTACTCTTTCAATATCTGTTTCATTTCGTAGGGCCTGCCCACGACCTCTCAGAATAAATGAATTGGTTCTTGATTCGTTCCGCCAACCCACCCAATGAATCATTAGGATTCGTTTTCAATAGAATCTTTTTATAGTCACAGGTTTTCATCGTTCCCATCGCTTCCCAATTAATGGCTAGGCCTAAACTTTGCAATGGAGCTCCTAATGAAATTTGTTCCTGAGTCAATCCCCTCTAGCCTATCGGCTAGAGCCATCTTTCTTTCTTTTTTTATTTTTTTATTATTATTTTCCATATTCATCTAATTATGGTTATGGAGAAATCTGTATTGAATTGATATGTAAGTATTGGGCCTTTGTTCCCATGGGTTCTATTTGTAATAGGCCACTTTAATGGGCCTAAAATATGAGTAGAAAGTAGGAAAATGAAATTTACTTCATTAGTTTAATTAGAGTCCATATGCTTTTTCATCTTCCAAGGCAACATTAAGTGCCTACCCATTATCAGTTTTCTGTGTCTTGGGTTTGTTATCTATGTATGGGTAATTCCAAAGGGGTTTTGGTATTCTGAGAGTCTCTTTGATGTATTGTGCTGTACTCAAGATTTCCACCTCTATATAATGTAAATCTCGACTGCTCTCAAAGGCAAGCAACGAATTTTCAAGCATACTATATGAGTATTTTCTTGTGTAACTCAAGAGGGCACTGGTGGGACTCTACCTTGCCAAAATTATTTTACTATCTTCAACATTTAACCATCATCACCCAACACCATTTGCACTATTATTGCCTTCATCATTCAAACACCAACACAACAGGATCAGAATTGGGCCAAATTTGACCCCAAGCTGTCCAACTCCTACCCCTATTCTCTACCAGCTATCAATCTTGGTGTGCTAGACCCTTTAGGTCGGCATTATAAACTTTGCTTGAAAGAGGGAGGGTGGGAGGAGTCCTCTGTGTTATCTGATTTCTTATAGAATCACGTGCTATGGTGATTGAATGTGCAAAGTGCTGCTGGAAAGTATACTTCTCAGGATCAGCTTCTACACTTCAAGATGATACAAAAAAGCCAAAAAAATTCCACTTTGGGTAATATCAATGAACACTTTTTAAGGTTGATGTAGATCTTTTCAGCATGCAACACTCTCATCACCCGTCTCAAGTGCTCTAAGTGTTCATCTTGTACTTTGATGTATATGAGGATATCAACAAAGTAAACCACAAGGAATTTTCCGATGAAGGGTTTAAGTACTTCTGTCATTACCCTCATAAAATTTCTCACGGCATTAGTGAGACCGAAGGGCATAACTCTCCACTCGTATAGTCCATCCTTGGTCTTGAATGTCGTCTTCAACTTATCACTTGGGCGTATCCGAACTTGATGGTATCCACTTTTCAAATCAATCTTGGAAAAGATGGTGGCACCAGTCAGCATGTTTAACATATCATCAAGTCTGGGTATGGGAATGATATTTGACAGTAATTTTATTTATAGCTCTGCTGTCGATGCACATGCGCCAAGAACCATTTTTATTTGGAGTAAGTAATGCTGGTACAACGCATGGACTCATGCTTTAAACAATGAATGCTTTCTTCAACAAATCATCCACTTTTCTCTTGCGTTCGGCATGCTTAGTAGGGCTGAGATGGTAAGTGGGCAGATTTGGCAACATTGAGCCTGATACTAGATCAGTGGCATGCTGAATATCTCTCATTGGTGGCAACTAACCCAGAAAATCATCAGGTGCTACATCGCAAAATCATTGAGTATTCCCTTAAAAGGTTTGGGAAAGTTAGTACCTTTTACAGGTGTAATTTCTTTGGTTACAAGTGCTAAAATTACACCGGTGTCTTCACTAGTTGCTAGGAACTCTCTGTGTGGTAAAGCTAACTGCTTCTTTTCAGCATGCTGCCCTTTAATTGTAGACGTAAGGGCTGGTTGTGGATTGCTTTTATACTCCTCCTTTGCTTGTTGCTTTTTGCTAGCTGATTGTAGCAACTATAGATACTTTTCTTGTGCAGCTCTCAACCTTGGTCTCATGGCTCATACGTTGAGTGGATTAAGTACCATTGGCTTCCCTTTGAAATCAAAGAAGCACTGGCTCTAAGTACCCCCTAGTAGCACATTGTTGCTATTCATCCATGGTAAGCCAAGTACTACATCAGTCAATACCATGGGTATAACATTACTCAATATCATGGGTATAACATCACTCCAAACAGTGAATTCTCCTAATTTCAGTGATAACGAACATTATTGATGTACGCCCAAAGTGTTTTAGTTGAGGAGGGATACCTTGTGGGGTTGTGGATGAGCCTCTGTTTTTAGCTTTCCTTCAATGACAAATGCTTGAGATACAACATTTACACAGCTTCCACTATCCACAATCACCTGTGATGTCAACACCACTAGCCATTAGTGTGTAGAAGATGCAATGTTGTCTCCAATCTTCACTTTTTTCTTAAACAATCAGAATTCTATGCACAATGTTGATTTCATAGATCTCTACAGTATCATCGTCTAGGAAGTCGTCGTCCTCACCCTCAAGGTCTGCATTAACTGCCAATCATCATCAACCTGTGGCTCACAAATTTGTACATCAGGATTGGCTTCCATAGCCGCAATGACTGAATTTGACTTACCCCTTTGTGGGCAGAATTTTGGATAATGTCCAAACCTGTTACAATGATAAAACTTCATAGCCTTTCTATCAACTGTAGGAGCCTTACGATCCATTGTTCGTGGAGCTTAGGTAGGTGCACCACTTGATTTATTGGCTGTGAAATTCTTTCTGGTGTTGCCGGATTGTGAAGTAAAACGGCAAGGCAATACTTTGAGTAGATCTTCTGCTTCAAGTGCCTTCTCAAACTTTCAAACTGTGGATGTCTGCCACACCCATCTTGTCACGAATATATGCTCATAACCCAATTTGAAAAGGGATAGGAGCTGGTCATCTTCTTCATCTACACTTGTACGCGCCAATTCTTCCAGAGTCATTGGATGTTGACGAAGAGTGTTCAGCTGGTCATGGAGCCTCCACTTAAAGGTTGAAGGCATGTACTTTTCCTTCAGTTTTGTATCCATCTCTTCCCAAGGAGTAGGTTCCATATTACGATGAAGCAGTTTATCTTCGTGTGTACGCCACCAATCCTTGGCTCCTCTGGTTAGCTTGGTGTGAGCTAACTTCATCTTTCATTCCTCTGTCAATGTGAACCAGTCAAAGTAGTCATCAAGGTCACATAACCATTCATGGAATACGAGTCTGTTGTTTTCCTTCGACTGAAGCTTGACCTTGTGTTTCTCATTCTGCCATTGGTTCAAATCACGATCATAATGGGATGTAGCATCATCATCCTGATAAATTGGATTGTTGATGATTCTTTGTGCTCTGGGAAGAGGTCGAAGAGGGAGGTTGAATGTAGTTTGCTGCTGCCTCCTTGTTTGTGCTGTGAACGTGTCCAACCTCTGCTCCATACTTCTCACCCTTTCAACCGACTTTCAAACCATCTCTTCAAGTAGTTCTGCCATCCTGTTTTGGCTATTTGAGCTATCCTTTGTCATGGCTCTGATACCAATTTAATGTAAGGATAGGTAGAGGAGAACAACCCAGTAGGATCTACACACAATACGCAAAGGTACTAATGATAGGTCTGGTCACAGGGTATGAGACCAGATAACAGCCAACAAACAGTTCCCAAATGGGCCCTGATATATGCTATCAATACCCCACAAAACTAGTAATAAATCCAACACAAAAAACAAAGCAGAATAGAGTAGTTTCTTCCTAACCGATAGGTCACAGGTTAGGTCAACAGAGAAAAAATAACTTACTCAATGCTTCAGACAGTAATTAGTAGTAATAACAGAGATTAACATCCAATATAGAAGACCACAGTGTGAGATAATATCAAGAAATCAACCTGATGTGAAACTGAACCAGGTTCTTCTTGAATTATGGCTTGATTGGAGATTTCCCAGATCTTGATTACCAGACCTCAAGAGGCCCTGTCCTTCAGATCGAGTGTCCCCAAAATATGAGCAGAAGATGACCAACAAACAGGGAGATCCGTGGACTTGAGTACTGCCCAGAAAATTGCCTAAACAGGTGCTGCAAGCTATGCATGATGTCCTCTGATCCTCCAGTAACAGCCGCAATGAAAGAGAAGCAGGTCTCATATGATAGAATCACTCACAGAAAATAAAGAATAAAAGAGGAAGAAGTTGGGTTTGCAGCTACAACTTCTGGCGCCTGATCTCGTAAGTCCCTGAGGTTGGGTGCAAGCTGGAGGGATGTGAGATGTTGGATCATGGAGACTGCCACTTGAAGGAATCATCGTTACCTCTGATGCTGAAAAACTTGTCCCAATTTTCTTTGGTGGTGAAGTCTCCTGATGTCTTTAGTCACCCTTTTTCTTGCCCTTCACCCTTTGCCCTCTCTCTGTGGTTGGCCTCTTTTGCTATTGCTACACTTGGAGCCCAGGGTTTTAAAGGTACGTAAAGGTACAACCTGGTTCACATCATCAGAGCAGGGGAGGGGGTGCTGCAGGAGCATGAGCTGTGGGGTTCCCGCTTAATGAGGGAGACAGAGATGCGGAGAGAACAGGGGAGAGAGTGTGCTGGAGCAGCCAGCCAAGGGAGCGATGGAGGCAGGGGTGTAATATGTAAAGTATCAGGGGAGAAAGGTGGGAGTTTGCTTTTCTGCTGGAATCAGAAAAGAAGTTATGAATAGGGGAGTTTGAGTAATTATAGGCCAAGTATAGGGGAGTAATAGAATTAGCCGTAAAATCTTTGCATTGACAATCTATACTATAGGACCTAACTAATTGTGGTTCTTGATCCTTTAAAGATGAAACATTTGCCAAAGACTTCAAAACCAACTATGGCACAGCCCAAAACCTTGGACCATACTATAATAACAAAGTCGTCTTGTTACTATATGGATTTGGAATCATAAATTGAAGTTTTATTATCCGGCTCCAGACCCCATCTCTTTCTCTCTTTTTTTTTTTCAATTGAATGTTCTAGAACCTAACTTTTGTGGCCTTTGTTATGATTCTATTCAGTCTCTGTCCAAAGACAATGTTCTAAGTGTGGGTTCTTAGGCCTGCTCTAGAGATCTAGCCGGGAAACTTCCGTTTGAATCCTTTGTTGACAGCCCAAGAGGGCCTTTTTAATTCCCTAATTCTAAATTTCAGCGTGATTACACTTTGCCTTATTATGAAAAAGATGTGTCTTTGTGCACTTCTTCAATGAAACAATTGGAACTTAATGGCTGGTGTTCAAGGGGAAACTCCAATGCATGAGATGATTCAGGGCAAGAACTTGAGGAAAGGCTACAATCAACTAAGATATTGCAAAAAGTGGTCATTTTTCTTTTAACGGCCAGTTGTGTGCTATTGGATCCAATGGACCCAACCTTACTCAAAAGTATGGAAAGCCATTTTGGGTGGCTAATAAGTGTATGTACTATAAACCATATAACAACAACTCAGCCTTTCCCAACTAAATGGGTCAGCTACATGGATCTGATCAGATAAAACAAAAGAAAAGTAGAAGTAAAAATACACAACAAATCAGTAAAATCTCACCTAAATGAGGCTGGCTACATTGATTCTTGCCCTCCAATCAGATCTATTCAAGTTCATACTTGGGACAAGACCTAAAATGTGCTATAAACCATGTTGATTTTTATATTTTTACAGATATTCAGTATTTTCTCTTTTGAGGTCATATCCATCGTCTTTTGAATTTCTTCATCACAAGTTATCAATATTTCCAAACATATTACCTATTTAATTATGTCTGCAAGAGACGTTCAAAACCATGTCTATTGTCAAACTCAGCCTCACATTTAAAATTGTCAAAGTCTAGGCAATCGGAGGATTTGACCATACTACAAATATGATGATTTTATAATATGCTATGAGTAGGCTGGTGGGGCCAATTGGTATTCATTTGTTCTTGTCCAATTCTGAAAAATGTTAGCCCTTCAATGTTTATTTTCTGAAGGTTAATCTGTACTCCTAATGCAGGAGCATCATTTCTCTTTATTGCAACGCGAGACTGAAAAACTCCGGAATGATATAGAGAAGATGCGCAGTGAACTGAGGTCTGGTTCGGTAGAATTTTGCCTCAAAGTGATTTCTTCTAATGCATGACATTCTCTGTTTTTACATATTCGTTGTGCAACATTTCATTGTTTTTTGGCTCAGGTATGAGATTGATAAGGTAACTGCTGGGCAACGTTTGGATTTGAATCTTGAAAGAGGGTGAGGAAATTATATGTTATAACAACATTTTCTTTTGTGGGAATTGCTTGATGGGATTTGTATGCACTGTTTTCTTGATGAGATGCGTTTGTCATAAAATTCTTCTTTTATTAGTAGTTGATATTTCCCAACAAATGCAGGCGTATACGAGATGAACTGGCCAATCAAAATGCAGAAACGTCAAATCTAACTAACAAGCTTGATAGGGTGAGATTTATAAATGTTGTTGATAAATGGAATCGAGTTATGATTTATGTGCGGCATTAATTTTTGTTTAAAATATTTTTTTACAGGAAATTCATGCATTGAAGGCCCAACTTGAAGCTGCAAAATATGATGTCATAAAGTACTGTATCGGTACTCTTGTCTCCATCTCTGCTGTTGGACTTGCTGTTATTCGCATTCTGATGTGAAGATATTGTTAGGCAATTAAAGATGACTCTAGAGAAAGAAATTCTAGTATGTTCATTTTTTTGCCCTCCGATGAAATTGTATGCTGAAAAATTTTTTAAATTCAGTTGCAGCTTCAGTTGGAACTTGTGGCCGAAGAGAACATTTCATAAATGTATCCAGACTGAATATTTATTTTTCTGTTTTCCTCGGGTATTCTCATTTGCCTTGACACATATTTTCCTGTTATGTTCATGCCACTTAGAAGAAGAATAGAAGCAATATATACTGGATGCACCTTTTTTTCATGGTTACTATCTCAATTTTTGGATACCTGAGGGTAAGGAACCGAATAAATTCTATTTAAAATCGAGAAGAGGATTCTTCAAAACCAACTCTGAATGCATCAAATTAAATTTCATTTTGTGAACTTATGGGATTTTCAGACTAATTTCAGATGGTACCTTGGCATTTGATGAAATAATTTTCTGGTTAAAGAGGATAGTGGTAGGTAGGGAAGATTGGACGGTTAGATATGATAAACCTCTTGAAAGGATTTTCTGGGTAAAATATGATTACCAAGCTTCTGAAGGATTTTTCATGCGGGCGTGCCTGTGTGTGTGTGCGCGCGTGAGAGAGAGATGCGATTGGCATATGGTTCTCTGCCTGGCAGCATGGCTCTGTGCCAATGCGAGGCCAATCACAGAACACGGGAACATCACCAAATGTGTGTGGATGGCGCACAGTCCCAGGTTTGATTCCCCATATGTGCATTTGGGATTTAAGGTGGGTTGTTGTGCAAAACCAAATGTGTGATTTTTTGTATTCATGAAGGTGGGGCGGTCATTTTGCCTCTCATTGTGTCTAGGTGCAAACATCATGTAGCTAGGTAGGATTCTTTTTCTTCACTTTTATTTATGGGAAAAGAATGTTGCCAAGCTGCATGCGTACCTTAGTGCTTCCCTATGTTTATCTTTGTCCTCTCTCCTATGAAATGATATATTTACCCTTACTGTGAGAGGAGAGAAATAGACATAGAGAGCACCAGTATACACTACACAACCAGACAAGGAACTCATTCCCTTTAAAAAGTTAAAGGGAAAAAAAAAAAAGAAATTGTCGAAGAGCATGGCCAACACCAACACTCCAATGTGTCTATCTCCTCCTCTTGTAAAAAGACACCTTTACCCCTTGTTTTGAGAGGAGAGAGACACTATTGGATAGAGAACCACTTCCCAAAATAAAAAATGGGAGACGCATCCTTGAAAGGCAGCCGCAGCGTGATCCTTATGCTAACAAGATTTTCACCTTTCATGAGGGATAGAGTGGTCATATCATCTCCTTTGTGTAGGGTAAGGGCCACTCTACCTTTTCAAACTTCTTTCTTCCATCAAGGCTCTGTTTGTTTCGACGTAAAAGAGTCGGCAAAACAAATTTTACCATAAAATGAGTTTTTCCGTCGTTCGTTTTTTAATTTGGGAAATTTTCATTATGGAAAATTTATCAAAACCATAGCATTTACCGGAAAATACCTCAATATATTTTACGTAAAAAATGGACAGAAAATCGCCGGTAAAACAATGACTTTCGTTCCCGATAAATTCTCGTTCTCGATAAAATCGAAAGAAACAAAACGAGGAGGCTATTCTCTCTCTTTTTGTCTTCCCCATTGCCTTCTCATGGTGGCTCTCCCATCGTTTTTTCTGTGGCCTCTCCCCCATTATCTTCTCCATAATAGTGAGTCACTTTCTGTTGCGAAGAACTCTTCCTTCGGTTAACCCTTCTCTTCCTTGTTCTTTACCAGAAGTGACAGATTTTTTGGGGGGCTTTTGTTAGAACTCCCTATGGGTTTGAGTTTGAAACCCTATTAAGGAAACCACACAGGAAAAACAAGAACACGAATCTAATAAAATTATGGAGGATCGATTTGTACCTTTCACCTAGTATGCTGAAGATGATTGATGTTGGTCACTCCCACTTTTGCTCTCTTGGCTTGGCTATGGATCTTCAATCTCCCACTTTCGCTCTCTTGGTTTGGCTATGAATCTTCTACAGCCCCTTAAACCTTCTTGGTTCTCTCACTTTAGTGGTAAAGTGGGGAAGAGTGAATAATGGTTGTAGGGACCCAAACCTAGTATTTATAATACTGTCCTGCACTCAAAACCCTAAACCACAATGGGTTGAGCCAGCATATCCCTAAGCTTGAGAGTGGACTGAACCGATTCATGCAATTTGACTCTCACCCATTTAATCAACCCGAATAATTAATTTAGCCCATAAATCCAACAGCTTTAACGCAATGACTCTGCTTGTCGCGAGGAAGGCCTCTTCAATTGGGAAATACTAAGTTAAAGACACGTTGCAGGCCAATTTCAATCTCCTCGAGATCAAGCTCTCTGAGCTCAAGATGCCTGGTTTCATGTCTTTCTACTCAGATATTTGCAACTCTTCAAGGGAGATTGAATCACTCTCTCTTCACGTGGCCACTTAGTTTATCGTTCTCATCAAAATCCTATTTTTTTGGGTGTCAAGGTTCGCTGGTACTCCTGCAATATCTTTGGGTGAAGCATGACCTTGGTTCCAAACTTAGCTTCTTTCAATCTCCTCCTGACCAACAAGCCCCCAATATGTTTCCTTCTCATCTCCAACCTTTTTAGGATGGCTTGGGGGAGTTGCTTTCAAGGTGGAAAAAGATACAGTACCAGTGAGGGCGATGAGGATTCCCATTGTATCATTAACTTGTCTTCTGTTGAGAGATGCCACGAAGCTTCCTCACTCTCTGTTCTTCTCTCGGTGTGGCAATTAACATCACCTTTTCTATTTGTATAAATGTCGCAGAAAGGTACAAATAGAGTGAATTAAATAAAGATGATGCAAATGTAAGCTAATGACACATTGCTCTTCACAGCCATCTACTCTGTTACCTAGAGAGAGAGTTCGACAACTTCTATGGATGTTGCCGCTCCCTCCTTGATGATGGTTTGATGAGGGCCACTGATGTTATGATTGCCCGCAAGGTTGCTGTCGACTGTGGTTATGGAGATGTCGGCAAGGGCTGTGCTACTGCCCACGAGGAGACTGGTGCCTGTGTCATTGTGACTTAGAGGGGAAGGCAAGGGCTGTGCTGTTTTGATCGTCTTTGGGATTGAATCAATTTCAAAATTTTCTTTAAATTATTATTGGTTTTGGAGCTATATTGTACGCTTTGTTAACTTACCAGAAACAATTTCATTTTTGTGAGTCATTTCATCGAACGATATATGATCAATACTGAGAGTCTCAATTACAGAGGATAAATTGGGCCTTAGAAATTTCAATGGTCTTTTACTCCTTATTTTATCTTTTGAAAACAAACATTGAAAAATTTTTACACTGAAACAAACGGAGCCTGAAGGACAACAATTACCAACTAATAGGGTGAAAGTTGCCGGTATCACGTGGTCAGCCCGAGCGAGACTCCCGACAGAGAGACGAGGAGGTCGAGCCAGAGTCCCAGAAATAAGGCAAGACTATGGACTTCCGGACTCGGGACTCTGGGGCCTAAAGGACAACAATTACTAACTAATGGGGTGAAAGTTGCCGGTATCACGCGGTCAGCCCGAGCGAGACTCTGGACAGAAAGACGAGGAGGTCGAGCCAGAGGCCCAGGACTAAGGCAAGACTATGGAATTCCGGACTCTGGCCTCTGGAGAGAGAGAGAGAGAGAGAGAGAGAGAGAGAGAGGGAGAGAGACATGTTCAATGACGAATGAAATACCTTCTCTTCCCTCACGCCTCCCTCCTCCCTCCTCCCTCCTCCCTCATAGACAGTTCTATAACGAGAAGTTGTCTTGTCTTGTCTTGTCTTGTCTTCTCTGCTTCCTTCTCTCTCAATCGATTTCTTCGTCTCGATTCTCATAGTACCTTTGTAAAAGAATCAGGAAGGTGGAGCTGAGATTTCTCATTTCTCTGTCGAGTACGTGGAGCACAATCCATCCCTTTTTAGTCCAACCTTTTATTTAAAAAAAGGAAAGAAAAAAACCTGATTGGATTCGATACAGTGAAGAGAGTTCTCATTTCTGGAGCTCCACGTTTTAGTGTTGAAATTGTTGGTTGTTGGGATTGTGTAATTAGATTTTATCAAATTTTCATCCACAAAGTTGCAGATGGCCGGTAATGCGGCCTGTAAGCGTGGTATGCTGTTGGGATTAAATTCAGGGATTTGTTTCTCCAATTTCAGAACAGGATTCAAAGTCTCAAGTAGTCTAGATCAGGTCTGCCTGGAAGCTTCCTTCCATGGCTTATCTGCTTCTTCATCTTCGAGTTTGCGATTCAATAGATTCTATTGTAGTCAGATATCACAGCTTGTTAAATCCAATGGCTCCCAGGCCTTTCTTGTGGATACGCTTGCGCTGGTAATTGATCTCTCCTCCATATCCCCTTGTCCTCTTCTTTTTTCCCTTCCGTTCCCGTTGGAGAAATTTGGGTTTTGGGTTCAATTTCCATCTTACTATTAATTGAGGCTGAGGAAGCGTACTGTCTGTGTTTTCAGGTTAGGAGATTGGAAGCACAAGGTGTGCAATCAAAACATGCTGAGGCAATGACAGCGGCCATTATTGAAGTTTTGAATGATAGCTTGGAAAATGTTGCTCAGTCTTTTGTCTCCAAAGCAGAGATGGAGAAAGTAAAGATTTCATTGTTTGCCTCATGATTTTCTTTCAATTTGTGTTATGCTTAGCCTTAGTTTTTGCAGTTGATGCTAATATTCATTTTATTCTTCACCAATAAACAGGCAAACCACATAAGGTCTGACTTCCAATTTCTCTGTTTATTCATGTAGTCGGTGATGCTTCAAGAATCTAATTTGTCAAAATTTAAATCCCAAGTAGAGAGTTCCCAGGTATCTTCTGCATCTGTATTCTTCTCCAATTTTAGAGTTATTTTATAAGGAAATGCTTTCAATTATTGCTACCTTGCTGCATTTGAATCTGTTTAATAAGAATTTGAGTATATTTTCTTTAGTATGGAGTTTTTCGATCATGAGCAGCTTGCAGCTATCCCCTTCTTTAATTTCTATTAAATGTTGTTCTATACTTCTATTAATAAAGAAATTTATGAAAACCTAAAGCAATGCAGAAAGAAATTGATGCAGATAAGTCACTTAAAGTGTTTGTTTCATTGGAAATAAGCCTTGGGTTGAGTTATGTAGGTGTTGGGCCTGTGATCTCATGGGTTTTCTTTGTAATATGCCACTTTAATGGGCCTAAAATATGGGTAGAAAGTAGGAAAACGAGATTTAATTCATAAGTTTAGTTAAAGTCCTGTTTTAAGTCTATTTTCTTTGTTATTTCAGTTTTCTAGTCAGTTTAGGTTTCTTAATTAATTAAGGATTATGTTAGGCCTTTCTTTTTTAGTGTTTGAGTTTGTTTTGAATCTTCTATATAAGTTTGTAAAGGGCTACAACATTGTAGATGAATTAGATAGACTGAAATTTTCTCTTGCTGTTTGCAAAGATTTGCCTGAGATAGGTTGTGTTCATCAGTTGTGAGAGTTGAGGACCCAGGCTGAGATAGCCATTCCCCTACCCCCATTCTTTCCCTCATTCTCTATTTTTTCTGTTTTATTTTTTTGATTTGTTCTTGAATCTGAAATTTATTAAATTTACTAAAGATCCTAACTGGGATTGGATCACTTGTGGTTCAATTTTACATCAGAAATGAAAATCGCAAACAATCACATAATGCAAGAATTTATGTGGTTCGGCAAGATTGCCGACATCCATAATGAGATGAGATCTACTTCATTGTCAATGGAGAATAGGGTTACAACCGCTTGTTCTCACACCTCTCTCAAATTACATAGAATACCTCGGGCTTTTATCGGCCCTTCGGAATCAGCCTACAAATGATTGCAATGGAATACAAGACATCATACCCCCACCGAGTACTTCATCCACTTAGAAGAGTTCAGGTGATGCAAAAAGGATATTAAACATGATCCTACTTGCACCAGGAATTAGGAGTCCTAATTCTGCTATGATTAGGAAACGAGTCCTAGTCGTTATAGGATGGAAGCAAATCTTATCTCAAGTCTCAACTAGAAGAATAAAATTGAAATTAAAATTATCAGGAAAAATGAAATTCAACGCACCAAGAATTAATTCTGGAAAATTCAAACTGCATTGCTGATTCTCTAGCTAAGAGGGCCTTATCCATTGAGAGTAGGATATGTTGTCCTATTTCCTCTCCGTGGTTAAGGGAGGTGTGCATGTCTCCCTCTTCTGAATGAAATTTCATTTACCCAAAGAAAAAGAATTCAGAACATATCAATTATGGAAAAAAATGAAGAACTAGTCTAAATCAAAAGAGAATTATACAAAATTTCAAACGATTAAGGTGCAGATCAAAACATATTATCACCTGTTAAAAGAAAGGGTTCTATCTCATCTGCAAGGTTCACAGTATCGGGTTTTGACCTCTGGGGAGACTGAAATTTCAATAGAAACCTGAGAAATTTCGAGGATACTGGGGAATTTTTCCCAATATAGTGGAAACTTAGGTTTCGACCCCCAAACAGTGTTTTTTTTTGTCTTATTTTTGTGTACAGTCTATTTTAAACATTTCTAAAACATTCACATCATTAGTTTCATAAAAAAAAACACATAAAGTCTCACTGGTGTGGTGAACCAAAGGTTCAATAATCATTACGTTGACTTGTTGGCTTAAATTCTGAAACTTTATTGCATAATGACTATATATAGTCTACAATCTACATCAAAACATAAAACATAATCCAAATGATTCAAAATAGATAAAAATATTACATCATCAACAGTTATCTATCAATATTGAATAGTAGTGACTCAATTACTCAACACTCGAAAGTAGTGACTCAATTCCAAGTAGAGTGTCTAAGCGGTTCCATCCAAGTTGTGACTCACTACCCTCAAGGCACGCATTTTATCTTTTCTAACATTATTTAGGAAGTTATATATATATATATATCTTATATCATAAAAAATCAACATTAAGTCACATCAAAATGATTTTTATTTTTACGTGAGACCTTTTGTATTAGTATAACATAAAACCAGATTTCTAACAAGTCTAAGATTACTTAATTCTGAGTTGTAATGACATAGTTATGCTCCGGTCAAACTTATTTTAAAGTGCACGAATGCTGTTAAAATCGCCTGAACGAAAATAATTTAGGGATATCAAAACAAAAGATTATTTTACCGGAGTTTTGTTTTTAGCAATGTTTTAACATTATAGGTTTTATAAAATTTTCATAATTGAGAAAAACCCTAGCATTTAAAAGTTGAAAATCGCCCCTATAACCAAAAATAAATGAAATAAAAAATATAAAAAACATATTGAATAATATTTAACAAATATCATATCTTAAGTAAATGAAATAAAAAATATAAAAAACATAATGAAATAACAAATATAATTTATATTTGTTATTTCATTATGTTTTTTATATTTGTTATTTCACTTACTTAAATGATATTTGGCATAAATAAGTGCCAAAAAATGAAAATCTCCAATGTTTCCCCAAGTTTCCCACAATTGGGAGAAAAATTGCACAAGAGAAGGTTGAAATGTCTCATGTCGAAACATGGGAAACCTGGTCGAAACCTGTCGAAACCAGGTCAAAACAGGTGATATTTTAAAATCCCCTAAGGTTTCGTTTTGACCTGGGTCGATACCTGCAAAACATGCGAAAAATTTTGCATGTTTCGCTCGTGTTCTCAAACCATGCTCATCTGAACAGGCGCAGCAGAGGTTCTGGCTACAGGTCAGTTTAAAGAAAAAAACAAAAAAACAAAAAAAAAAACAAAAAACCTGTATATGTGTTTGATC
>NC_056567.1:15909829-15910734 GCF_013358625.1 Macadamia integrifolia
TAAGAGAAATAATGGTGTAATTAGTGAAGGATTCCACGTAGTAAAAACTTTTAAAATCAATAACAGAGGATTGAGGAAAATTGTTTCTATGCAGTAAATCTCTCCATAATTATTCACTCCCTCCCCACTCTCCATAATTCTCTCTCTCTTTCTCCCTCCATATTTGTCTTTGTAAATCTCCTTATTTTTTTCCCTCACGGTTAGGGAAAGGAAAACCACGCCTATTGGGGATTATTATGTGCCTTTTTTTTTTATCCTTTTTAATACTTAATAAATATAATTAATGATTACTCCCCCCTTTCTCCTCCACGTTTAGAGAGAGAGAGAGAGAGAAAGAGAGAGAGAGAGAGAGAGAGAGAGAGAGAGAGAGAGAGAGAGAGAGAATTAGTGAAAGATTCCATGCAAGGACATTCAAGAACAAAACATATTGGAAACCATTTTGATGTTGGTATTGAATCCAAAAAAAAAAACAGTTATGTTTTCTAGATGCACAAAGCACCTTGGCTTTGTGCATTGGAATCTCTTTATTTGTAAAGTTGCTGCCTTGTTTTTAAATATTATTGACCCCAAAGTGTCGAAGTGTTGATTAATTTGATTCTTTGTTTGCCTTTTATTCTTAATATCATGATGTAGATACCCGAACCTCTGTAGTTTTCCTTCTTGTGATCCCATATTGACCATTTTTATTTAATTTAGGCAAGTTATTTTTTTTTTCCCATAATATCATGTCATGATTCTAGATAATTTCTAAAAAAAAAAAAAGGCATCTCTTAATTTGTAAAATTGCAGCCTTATTTTCAAATATTATTGACCCCAGAGTGTCGAAGTGTTGATTAATTTGATTCTTTGTTTGCTTTTTATTCTTATTACCATGGGAGGATAGATTTTTTAAGGGATGGAAGGAG
>NC_056567.1:15911752-15933997 GCF_013358625.1 Macadamia integrifolia
TTGAGGGGTGGGAGGATGAGTGCGATTTTTTTTTAAATAATTATAGAGATTTAAATATGGAGAGAGAGAGAGAGAGAGAGAGAGAGATTATTTTTTTTTATCTTCCATTTTGAGCGTTTTTTGATCATTTGGAATTATTTTAATTATAGAGATTTAAATAGAGAGAGAATTTTTTTTATTTTTTTTTACTTTCATTTTTAGAGGTTTTTTGGTCATTTAGAGATTTTTTTGGTAGATGTTAATGGTTTTTTTTATCTTTTTGAAAAAGTACACCAAAGACAGGGAGTATGTACTTTTTAATAGTAGTATGATATTTTCCATGAGTGCTAGACATACATACAGGAGATCCTAACTTAACGTGCGTGTAGGGAAGAAACAAGTCAAAAATAGCTGGGAAACGTCTATCTTCTTAAGCGTGGAAAGAGAGTGAGAGTCCAAAGGAGAAGGAAGATGGCAAACATCACTCGGTCGATCTCCATCTTGCTTCTTTGGGCTCTGGTCTTCTTCTGAACCCTAGCTGTAATTCAGGTTCTCCTCCTTCCCTTCCCATTCCCTTCTTTACTTTCTTCTTTTCTTTCTATCAACGTAAGGTAATTAGGTTTCTACAGATCTGTAACTTAACAGTCTCCATTCAATCTTCCTACACGAAGAACCCTCATAGCTCTTCCTGTTTGAATTTTTAAAGAGTAGATCCATAAACAAAATCGATTCTTTCTTCCCCACTTTCTTTTGCAAGATTTTTCTTTGTTCAGATTAATTTTTATGTTCCTGTTCTTACTTTCGGCCCTTGTTTTGTCTCCCTATATGTAGTGTTCCATGACTGGGTTTGGCCTGAAGAGACGATTTCACTTGCTTCCACTGAGCTGCTGTAATGGGTTTATTTGCTAATAGTTAATTTCATTATTGGATTGGCAATGCATTCCCCCTTAAACAAATCCATTAATTGTTGTTATACTTTTCAGGCTAAGAAGGCAAAGGATGAAAGCTTGAAGGAAATAATTCACAAAGTATACTTTGATGTTGAGATCGATGGAAAATCTGTTGGTATGTTTTACTTTTCTTGTTAATATAAGAAAACAATTTTTAGAAAAGAGATGGTAAGAATTGGAGCTGCACTTCTCTTTCTATTGGTTCTGATAATCTGCGCAGGTTTAGCAATCACATTGCAGCTATGCAAATCGTCTTATTGTATTAGCTTAATTCTCCTTACCATTTTTTTTTTTTTTTTTTTTTTTTTTAATAATCAGTTTTGGCTCTTCTCAAAGAATAATAGTGTCTTTTCCTCAATTTCTTACATATCTAATTACTACACTAAATGTGTAAGTTACTTGAAATGTAGCTGGAGCAGCGAACGAAGAGTGCTCCTACAAAAATATCAAAGACGTGAAGTGTTGTGCAAACCTTCAATTTGAGAAATGCGATCCCCGCAATCGAGTTGACAACGACTGTTGTGACACTGTGTGCAGAAAGAATTGTATCAAGGGTGGGAGATGCTTCGACGAACCCAATATCTGTCATTGTTTATGTTAATGGATGGGAAATAATTGTATCAAGGGCGAGAGATGCCTTGGCAGTAGCCCCGAACCCAATTTCTGTCATTATTCATGTTAATTAATGTATACATATTTATCACAATGCATTAGGGTTTTTAAAATTTGGCCAACTTTTGTTTCTTGGAATAATTAATAAGCTTGCTTATCTCAGTAAGTTCAAAGTCGCTGATCGTTCTGCACTCTTTACTCTGCACTAGCAGTTTGAACTTTGAAGTTTAAACTTTAAAACTTGGAGCCGTTGGAGGGTAGAGCGTACAGGGCAACGGATGAGCCAATGAGTATTAAAGAGTAAGGACAAAGGGAGGTGGGGAGAGGTTCAGAGCATTTTAAATCTTTGTACCGAACCTAATGATTTCGGAGTAGCTTACGTGGGCATTTGGGGTGGAATTTTCAATACTGACCCAATGGTCCATGGGCCCACTGGTTGGAGAGAAATCACCAGATGTAAACATCAACATGACTGACCCATATGCCATTATTCTACACATCTCTTTGTGCACCTGAGCGCCTTCTGCACAGGGTTAGTATGGTCTTTTTTGCATCCATTGCGTCTAGGTGTAGACACATGCTAGCGAGCAGGGTTCTTTTCTTCAAATCTATTTTACGTGAAATTCATTTATGTTCTACTACAAAAAAAAAAAAAAAAAAAAATATTCAAATATTTCCTTGAAAAATGAAATATATTTTGTAAACAATGCAAACATTTACCTTCATTGATTTTCCCCCATTTCCTTTGCAACCAATAGAATCTTGATAGAGAATAGATTTTTTTTTTTTTTTTGAGGTTAAAGCCTATATTTTTTTTTTTTGGTAGAAAGGTAAAAAGTGTTGTATAGAGTGATGGCTCGGTCACATGCATGCACCAAGTATTAGAAAACATCATCGGGATGAATGTTTGGGTCATTTACCCCTTAACGAGTTGGCCATTTCAACTTAAGACCCACCTAACCCAAAACAATTAAGCCACGATGCAAAGGGTTATAAGTACATGTGACCCCACCATGCATGTAATTATTGTAGCCTTAAAAGGAAAAAGAAAAACTTATGTCTCTTTTCTCTTTCTTTCTATTTTCGGCAAGTAGATTGGAGACTCACAAGTGACAAGTCAGGACCATCTCAGGTGCCCCATCTCACCTTCTTCCCCGTCACCAAAGGGTTATACATCCATGTGGCCTCACCATGTAATCACTCTAGCATAAAAAGAAAAAGAAAAACTTAGGCTTTCTTTAATTTGGTTTCTATTTGTATTTATTTGACTAATTTCTATTTTTATAGGTGTTTGATATAATTTATAGTGCTTATTTATATTTATAATAAATTAGAATAAATTACAAATCACAAATTACTGTCAAGCTATTTGTAATTTGTGACAATAACTCATTTATGTTGATTTTTATTACCTTAAATGAGCACTTGTGCTAATCTATTCAAAATCAATGGTAAAATGTAATTAGGTAAGTTCAATATGTTTTATACTTTTTCAAAAAAAAAAAAAAAAACCCCAAATCCTATCATCTCTCTCGCTCGAACATCAAATTTGAAGGTGAAAACTGAAACCTATTTTTTTTATTGTATAATCTATTTTATAAATAGTAACCAAATAAATACTATTAGAGGTCCATAATTTATTATCACAAATATTTTTTAAAAAATAATTAATAAATACAAATAGAACTCATATCAAAGATAGCATTAGATTTCCTGTCTTTCCCTCTTTTTATTTATTTATTTTTTTATTATTTTCGGTGTTAATCCCATGACTGATTGAAGACTCAAATGGCATTCCCACCCTCACCTGGCCCACCCACCTTCTCCCCCGTCTCCCCATAAAGATAAATAATGCTGGTAACTATTCTTTGATTGTCCTATGGTAATCCTCGTCCTATTATGTTATATGTCCTCAATTACTTTATTTAGTAAAGTTCAAACTTCAAAGGCCTACACTCTGAAGTTAGGCCTGCCTAAAAAGAAAAAGAAAAACTTAGGCCTCTTTTTCTCTTTCTTTCTATCTTCGGCAAGTAGATCAAGACTCACAAGTCATAAGTCACAAGTCAAGACAACCCCAAGCGCCCCACCTCACCTTCTTCCCCATCACCAAAGGGAATCCATGTGGCCTCACATGTAATCATTGTAGCCCTATTGGATAATTGTATTATAATTTCTTACAAAATATGAATTGCAGTACAAAACTTTTGCAGTAGAAACTATATTGTCATAGTGTTGATTCTTAGTTGAAATGAGATGAGGAAAGACTTGAAATAGTTGTTGAATCACCACGACAACTGAAGAAGCTTCGAATAGAATTGAGGTTGAGTTAAACTTGTAGTACTGCCTTTAAGGTAATTGATGCCCTCTACTGCCAAGAGTTGTTCTACACATTTACCTCCAAGATAAAACAACCTCCCACTAGAAGATAAGGCAGTTCTTCTAGTCCTTTCTAGGAGCAAAAAGCTACAGTATAGTAGCTCCCCTCTAACCATATACAAAACTTAGAAAAAATTGAAGGAAGAGAAAAACTTGCATGGTTACAATAAGTAGAAATGGATGTAATGTCAATGTGTGAATGTGTCTCTCTGCAAGGTATTTGGTTGGGTTTATATAGACCCAAAACCAACCCTTGCACCCTCTTGGATTCTTCAAGAGTAACCTCCAACTAATGGCAAGTTAATTAGAGAATAATGTCATATAACCATGAATTGGGAATTAATTCAATAAATTGAATTAATCTCAATCAATTCTCTTTGCCCACCTCTCCACTCTTAGTAATGGCTATAAATGAAATTTAGGGCTCCTATAGGATGTTGTTGACCATTTTCTAGCCCACTACCTTGACCCTAAGGGTCCCACACCATAACAATCAAAACACATAAAAGAAAGACTTCATTTTGAAAGTTAAATATAATAAAATAGATATAAAATCTAACAATCCCCCACAAGTTTCAAACGACACAGACACATGTGTTGTGATTGTATTAGACATTATAGGACACATCGTTGTAGGTGTTCTTCGGACTTAAACCTACACTAGGTCTAATGAGTTGCATTATAGAATACGGGTAGATTCAGACTCCTTGAACCTTTCCTCAATGGTGTAATTGACCGACCCATCAACCACATCTCATAAGTCGACTTTTTTAGCTATCCGTCATATAATCGCTTTGGACTTTTGAACCAGCCATGTCCCTTATCTTGGACTCATAAATTTTTAGAGAACTTGCCTATAAGTTCTCATCTACGATGGCCACACCTCCTACATTCACTTAGGTTAGTCCTCGATGTGCACCATAATTAACATACCCCCATATTTCCTGGGATTAGACTAATTAAGAGCTTTACCGCTCAACCTTTCTCCTTGTGGTGGTACTACTATCACCATCTATATTTTGGAATGAATACTTATATAAGTAGTAATACTGAACTGGTCATCCCATGACTTTGTTTGTACCCCTTGAACTTAATTCAGGCGTTAAGTCTCTTCACATAGGTAGGGTGTCCATCACATGACCTAAGGATTATGTATCAACCCCATTCCTATAGATGCACTACACAAGTTTTTGATAGACATAGGCTTTATGAATATGTCAGCTTGGTTATTTTTTGACTTCACATAATCGATAACAATCATTCCTTCATCTATGTACTATCTCACATGATTGTGTCTTAGGTGTATGTGCCTCCTTTTACCATTGTATATTCAGTTCTTAGCTAGATGTATAGCCGCTTGATTATCACAATGTAGTGATATCGTTGGCATCGATTTTTACCACAATAGAATATCTGCCATTAGGTTTCTAAGCCATTCAGCTTTTGTTCATGCCTTTTCCAAGGTTATGAACTCAGCTTCCATGGTAGAGCCCGTCCCACAAAATTGTTTTGTAGACTTCTATGAGATGGCACCGCCTGCTAGTGTATATACATACCCACTAGTAGCTAAGGACTCGTTTATATCCGAGATCTAATTTGCATCACAGTACCCTTCTAACACCACTGGTTTACCACTATAGTGCAAACTATAGTTTATAGTACCTTTTAGGTACCTCAGCAACCTATCAATTAAGCTTCAATTCATATAAATATTTTTTAAGCTTATAAATTTTTTGCTCTTATCTATTTACAACACAACCTTCTGGTTTCTTTATATAAACTTTTTCCTCTAAGTCATCATTTAGAAATGCCATTTTCACATCCATTTGATGAATGATCAGGTTATGTATTGACGCCATTGCTAACATTACCCTTACCGTGGTAATTCTAAAGACTGGGGCAAATGTGTCAAAGTAATCAATGTTAGGCTTTTGCTTAAATCCCTTGACTACAAGTCTAGCCTTGAAACGATCAAGTGACTCATCACTTTTTAGTTTCTTTTGAAACATCCACTTGGTTTCCTAAATTTTGGAACCAATTGGTAAATTTACCAATTTTCAAGTATTATTCTCTAAGATTGAATCTAGGTCACTTTTGATTGCCTCCTTCCAAAAGACGGTATCTGATGATGTAATAGCCTCTTTGTATGTAAGAGGATCTTTGTCTACTAAATAGATAAGCCACTCATCATTCGAATATTTAGGTATTTTGTGCCACTTGTTCATCCTTGGTTGACTTCCATCACCATTACCCAATTCTTAATTGGTAACCCTTTCATTTGACTCCATTTCCCCATAAATCATTTGACTATCCTTACTTGTAGGTAAATTGGACTTAGATGGAAATATATTTTCAAAGAACTCAATATCCCTTGATTCTATGATGCTATTTGTTTCAATAACATCATTCATGGCTTTAATCACCATGAATCGGTATGCAGTATTATTTGTAGTATACCCCAAAAACACATAATCACATGTTTTTTGTCCTAATTTTTTTTCTTGGTATCCGATAATAATACCTTAGCCAAATAGCCCTAAATCCGCAAGTGTTTTAAACTTGGTTTCCTGCCAAACCATTTCTCAAATAGAATCATATCGGTCTTGTTATGTGGGATTCTATTTGATAGATAACATGCCGTTAGCATGGGTTCCCCCCACATATCAAATGGTACACTTGAACTCAATAACATAGAGTTCATCATCTTTTTAAAAGATCTATTTTTTCTTTCGACAATCCCATTGGATTCCAATTGGTATGGAGTGATTGTTTCATGGATAATTCCATTTTTCTTACAAAACTTTTCAAGGTTAAAATACTCAGTCCCTCTATCGGTTCTAAGTCTTTTAACCTTCTTATCAAATTGATTTTCAACTTTCGTTTTGTAAGATATAAATGTCTTTCCGGCCTCATTCTTTGATTCGAGTAAATAAATCATGGTATACCTGGAGTGGTCGTCTATGAAGGTTATGACATAGTTGTTTTCTCCTCTAGACTCATATAATTTATAGTCACTCAAATCACTATGGATCAATTCCAAGAGATCACTCTTTCTATCCACAGTTTTATAAAGCTTTTTGGTTAACTTTGCCTCTACACAAGTTGTACACTTATTCACAGGGGGTTCCACCTTATTGGTGATCATATCTAACTTGCATAGTTTGATAATATACTTCACACTACTATAACCTAACCTTTCATACCACAAATCAAAAGAATTAGTAGAGACAACAATGTAAGCAGAAGAAGTACTAGCTTTCTTAATTACAATATTTTCAACGCTTAATACAAATAATCCCTCACTAAGATATCCTTTCCCCACAAATACAGTGTTCCTAGTGATAATCGTCTTATCACTCTCAAAAGCTAATTTCATTCCTACTTTATTAAGCAAAGGAACTGAAATTAAATTGCGCCTAATGTTCGACACATGGAGGACATTGGTGAGAACTATAGTCTTCCAAAAAGTGAGCTTCAACATTACTTCTCTTTTCCCCATAATAGGGGCACTTTGAAAATTTTTCATGAATATCTTTTCATCTCCCATACTCATGGAATAAGAGGAGAACATCTTCAGACCACCACAAATGTGTCTTGTAGCACCTGTATCCAATATCCAATCCTTTGGTTTTTCAACCAAATTTGCTTTTGTGACCATAGCTAAAAAGACGTTGTCTTCAACTAGGTTCACCTTTTCAAATTTTTTCTTCTTGAATCGGCAATCTTTCTTGAAGTGCCCTAGCTTACTGCAAACATAACAAGTGAGTTTCTTCTTCTTAAAGAATGCTCATCAAAGATTTGACGGTTCTTCCTTTTCTCGTCTTGTTTATTGGTTTTTACCAAGTTAGCTTTTAAGCATTTCTCCTCAAGGTCTTTTTCACCATTGTCCTTGTTTCGGTTCTTTTCCTCAATTTTGATCATTACAATCAACTGGTCCAAGACCAACTTCGTCTTTTTGTGTTTCATTGACAACATGAAAGCATCCTAAGAAGATGGAAGTTTTTCAATCAAGGCATCGGTCACAAATTCTTCTGGTAGAACCATTTTTTTCCTTTGCTAGCTTTTCAATCAAGATTTGAAATTAATCAATTTGGTTCAAAATGGTATCATTATCTTTTATAGTAAAATTTAGAAAGTTAGCCACCAAGTACTTTGAGCCAGCATCCTCAAGAGAGTACTTATTTACCAAAGCATTCCAAATCGAATATGCAAACTCCAATGAACTATACACATGGTATAAGTCATTGGATAATGCATTCAAGATCCGATTTTTGCATTGGTAATCCTCTTGAATCCAAGCCACCCTTTTATCTTCCTTTACAGGATCATTGCTTTTTTCCGACATGGGTTCAGTCAAGATAAATACCACCCCAATTTGGACTAATGCAAACAACATCATTTGTTTCCATCGTTTGAAGTTTTGACCTCCAAACTGCTCAATTTTGTCAAATTCAGTGACAATCCTCATCTTACCCAAATGCAGGATAAGATCAGTTACCGACGGGATAACATTGGTGGGAATTGAATCAATGGTTGGTAAATGAAGAATCCCCCTACCATTGTTGCTAATATGAACCCCGCCTCCATGGTTGTTGATTGTTTCTTCAACATTAACGTTTGAAGGATCTCCTATGTTGATAGTTCATCAACGACATTGTTATTCGAAGCATCATCTATGATACTGATTGAAGGACCATCATTGTTGTTGGAGTCATCACCTCTGTTGAGGCTTGTATCTCCAAGATCAGCCATGGGATCTTATAACGATTAATTACCTTAAACTTCTTGGATAATTGTATTACAATTTCTTACATAATACAAATTACATTAAAAAACTTTTGCAGTAGAAACTATGCTATCGTAGTGTTGATCCTTAGCTGAAATGAGATGAGGAAAGACTTGAAATAATTGTTGAATCACCACCACAACTGAAGAAGCTTCGAATAGAATTGAGGTTGAGTCACACTTGTAGTGCTGCTGCCTTTAAGGTAATTGATGCCCTCTACTGCCAAGAGTTGTTCTGCACCTCTACCTCCAAGATAAAACAACCTCCCACTATAAGATGAGGCAGTTCTTCTAGTCCCTTCTAGGAGCAAAAAGCTACAACATAGTAGCCCCCCTCTAACCTTACACAAGACTTAGAGAAAATGGAAGGAAGAGAAAAACTTGTATGGTTACAATAAGTAGAAATGGATGGAATGTTAATGTATGAATATATGTCTCTGCAAGGCATTTGGTTGGGTTTATATAGATCCAAAACCAACCCTTGCACCCTCTTGGATTCCCCAAGAGTAACCTCTAACTAATGACAAGTTAATTGGAGAATAATGTCATATGGACATGAATTGGGAATTAATTCAATAAGTTGAATTAATCCCAATCAATTCTCTTTGCCCACCTCTCCACTCTTAGTAATGATCATGAATGGAATTTAGGGCTCCCATAGGGTGTTATTGACCATTTTCTAGCCCACCTCCCCACTCATGGCAGTGACCATGAATGGACTTTAGGACACCCATAAAATGACATTGACCATTCACCTCCATTTGGCGATACTTATGGCATGAATTAAGAATTAATTTCATAAATGAAATTAATCTCAATCAATTCTCTTTGCCCACCTCTCCACTCATGGTAATAGCCATGAATGGAATTTAAGGCTCCTAAAGGGTGTTATTGACCATTTTCTAGCCCACTACCTTGACCCCAAGGGTCCCACACCATAATAATCAAAACACATAAAGGAAAGACTTCATTTTGAAACTTAAATATAATAAAATAGATATAAAATCTAACAAGCCCAAAAAAGAAACAGAAAAACTTAGGTCTCCTATCTCTCCCTTTTTTTATTTTCCTTTTTGTTTTCGATGTCAATCCATTTGGGGCTGGGAAACCAGTTGACAAGGGGATAAAACATTTGGATAGGGCTCCTCTCTGGTGATTGCATCCTTAATGACAATCTAAAGAACATAAGGGTTTGATCACATATCTCAACATCTATCAACATTTAACGGTGCCTTCTTTGTGAGTTTCCTTCAAGCTTTCATCCTTTGCCTTCTTAACTCTCAATCTCGGAGGGGAGATGGCAAGAATTGGAGCTGCAGTTCTCTTTCTATTGGTTCTGATAGTCTGCACAGGTTTAGTAATCACTTTGCAGTTATGCAAATCATGTTATTGCATTAGCTTAATTCTCTTTACCTTTCTTTTTTTTCAATATTCAGTTTTGGTCCATACTTCTTTAGTTCTTCTCAAATTCTCAAAGAATCATAGTGTCTTTTCCTCAATTTCTTACATATCTAATTACTTCACTAAATATGTAAGTTACTTGAAATGTGGATGGCATAACAGCGCAGGAACAGTGCTCCTACAAAAATATGAAAGATTTGAAGTGTTGTGTGTTTCTTCAATTTGAGAAATGTGATCCCTACAATAAGGTTCACAACCAATGTTGCGACACTGTGTGGAGAAAGAATTATAGCAAGGGTGGGAGATGCTTTGAGGAACGCAATATCTGTCATTGTTTATGTTAATGAATAAGAAAGAATTGTATCAAGGGCTGGAGATGCCTTGGCAGTAGCCCCGATCCCAATATCTTTCATTGTTCATGTTAATTAATAATAAATATATTAAATAAGGAAGTATTTGGTATGCTGATGGTATACCATAAACTATATATATATATATATATATATCACAATGCATTAGGGTTTTTGAAATGTGGCTAACTTTTGTCTCTTGGAATAATTAATAAGCTTGCTATCTCAGTAAGTTCAAAGTCGTTGATTGTTATGCACTCTTTACTCTAGACTAGTGGTTTGAACTTTGAAGTTTAAACTTTAAAACTTGGAGCCGTTGGAGGGTAGAGCGTAGAGAGCAACGGATGAGCCAATGAGTATTAAGGAGTAAGGACAAAGGGGAATGGGACTCAGCGCATTTAAAATTTTTGTACCGAACCTAACAATTTCGGAGTAGCTTATGTGGGCATTTGGGGTTGGTTTCAAAACTGACCCCATGGTCCATGGGCCCACTAGTTGGAGAGAAATCACCTGTGTAAACATCAACCTGATTGACCCATATGCCATTATTCTACATATCTCTTTGTGCACATGAGCACCTTCTGCATGGGGTGGTATGGTCTTTTCTACACCAACTGTGTCTAGGTATAGACATACGAAAGCGAATAGGAATCTTTTCTTTAAATATATTTTACGTGAAATTCATTTTTTATGTTTTTTACAAGAAAAACGCAAATATTTTCTTGAGAAATGAAATATATTTTCTTAACAATGCAAACATTTGCCTTCATTGATTTTCCCCTATTTCCTTTGCAACCAAATGGAATCTTGATAGAGGATAGATTTTTTTTATTTTTGGGACACAAATAGGGAATACAAATTAAGATGAATTATATAGATATTTGATTTCATTTATTTTTTTATTTTTTTTTTTTTTTTTTTGGTTAGAGCCTATATTTTTTTGGTAGAAGGGTAAAAAGTGTTATATAGAGTGACGGGTCGGTCACATGCGTGCCTCTAGTATTAGAAAACATCATGGGGATGCATGTTTAGGTAATTTACCCCTTAACAAGTTGGCCATTTCAACTTAAGACTCACCTAACCCAAAACAAGTCACGATGCAAATATAAGTACATGTGGCCCCACCTTGTAATTATTGTAGCCCTAAGAAGAAAAAGAAAAACTCAGACCTCTTTTTCACTTTCTTTCTATTTTCGGCAAGTAGATGTATGGAAGACTCACATGTCACAAGTCAGGATCACCCCAAGTGTCGCACCTCACCTTCTTCCCCGTTGCCAAAGGGTTATAAATCCATGTGGCCTCACCATGTAATCACTCTAGCCAAAAAAGAAAAAGAAAAACTTAGGCTTTCTTTAGTACGATTTCTATTTGTGTTTATTAACTATTTTTTAGAAATTATTTGTGATAAAAAATTTTGAACCACAAATAGTATTCGTTTAGTTACATTATATAATGAGAAAATAGGTTTCAAGTTTCACCTTCAGCTTTGAGTTTCAAGCGAGAGATATGATAGGATTTATGGTTTTTTCATTGGAAAAATATAAAACATATTGAAGTTAACTATTTACCTTTGATTTTGAGTAGTTTATGCTCATTTAAGGTAGTGAAAAAATCAACATAAATGATTTGTTGAGACAAATCACAAATATCTTGAGAGTAATTTGTAATTTTTGATTTATTCTAATTTATTATAAATAGAAATAAGTGCAATAAATTATACCAAACACTTGTAAAAATAAAAATTAATCAAATTAAAGAGGGCCTTACTCATTGGTTTGATTTCTATTTGTATTTATTTGACTTATTTCTATTTTTACAAGTGTTTGGTATAATTTATAGTATTTATTTCTATTTATAATAAATTAGAATAAATTACAAATCACAAATTACTCTCAAGCTATTTGTGATTTGTGACAACAAATCATTTATATTGATTTTTGATAGAGCATGTATGCTAATCTACTCAAGATCAATGGTAAATGGGTAACTTCAATATGTTTTATATTTTTCTAATAAAAAAAATCCAAAATCATATTATCTCTCTCACTCGAAGCTTAAATTTGAAGGCGAAAACTGAAACCTATTTTCTCATTGTATAATCTATTTTATAAATAGTAACCAAATGAATACTATTTATGGTCCATAATTTATTGTCATAAATGATTTCTAAAAAAAAGTTAAAAAATACAAATTGAACTCATACCAAAGATAGCCATGGATTTTCTGTCTCCACCTCTTCTTATTTTCCTTTTTGTTTTCGATGTTGATCCCGTGACTGATTAAAGATTCACATTGCATGCCCACCCTCACTTGGCCCTCCCACCTTCTCCCCCGTCTCCCCCTGAAGTTAGGCCTGCCTAAAAAGAAAAAGAAAAAGAAAAACTTAGGCCTATTTTTCTTTCTTTCTATTTTCGGCAAGTAGATCAAGACTCACAAGTCATAAGTCACAAGTCACAAGTCAGGACCACCCCAGGTGCCCCACCTCACCTTCTTCCCCGTCGCCAAAGGGTTATAAATCCATGTGGCCTCACCATGTAATCATTGTAGCCCAAAAAAGAAAATGAAAAACTTAGGTCTCCTGTCTCTCCCTTTTTTTTATTTTCCTTTTTGTTTTCGGTGTTGATCCATTTTGGAGCTGGGGAACCAGTTGACGAGGAGGTAAAATATTTGGATCAGGCTCCTCTCTGATGATTGTATCCTTGTTGACAATCCAAGGAACGGAAGGGTTTATTCACATATCTCAACATCTATCAACATTTAAGGTTCGTATTCAAACCCTTTCAACCCTTGGATGGATCAATAAAGAATTGGTGTTGATGAAGAAGATCTTTTTTCGGAGTTTTCAGTACTGGTCCCTATTGTCCGTGGACCCACCCATTAGTTGGAGACAAATCATTGGATGTAAACATTAATATGACCCATATGCCATTATTCTATGATTTTCTATGTCTCTTTTTAGTGGCTTTAGTTTTTTTTTTAAAAGACAGTGGCTTTACTAAAATAGGGAAGTTTTCTAATTACCATCAAATTAAATATGTGAATTTGAAATCGAAACCGAATCAAGCCATATACACCAAAACTGTAAAACAGTTTAGTAAATGGTTTCAAATTTAAGACCGATTAGTTAAATGGGTCAGGTCAGTTTTAACCGTTTAACCCTTTGGTTTCAAACCTAATTGACACCGTGAAAATCGAACCGTTTAAAACGTTCAAAATCGACAATTAACCCATATAACGATTAAATATTTGATTGTTTTAACAAAACATAATGGTTTAATTTAGGGAAGAATTAAGGACCATAGAGGCTGTCTAAACAATCTATTCAATATTTTACTCCTATTATGCAGTTATGTAGTTAAATCCTTGCTTGTTCAATGCCTCATTTAATTTGATACAATATTGAAGTGTTTATCAACAAAAGTAAATTTTAGTAACCATGCGAATAAACTAGCAAACCAATTGCTAACCGTTGAGAATCGTATGGAAGAAACCGCAATCAAAACCATTTAAAAGCCATGGAACTGAAACCGTTTACTAAATGATTGTGGTTTTAGAAAGTGCAACCGTTTAGTAAATGGTGCGATTTTGGTTTCAGCCAAAAAAATATGAACCAAACCGAATTGCACCATATACACCTAAACCAAACCGATTATGTAAGACCCAAGAATACATACCGGACCCGCCTGGGAGATCGGTGAGATGTCCCCACCAAGAATACGACCAATACCAAGGGGTTTGGGAGATCGGTGAGTGTGTGCAAACTTTCTTAACATGGCACAACGTGTCTTAAAGCCTTAAGGCTTACATGCCAAAGAGGACAATATTGTGCAAGATTAATGGGGCCGGGATGTTACAACTAAGGGTATTAATCGGTTCGGTTTTGGTTTAAACGGTGCAAATCGGTTCGGTTCACATTTATTTGACTAAAACCATAACCACACCATTTACTAAACGGTTTCACTTTCTGAAACCATGACCGTTTAGTAAACGGTTTCGGTTTCCATGGTTTCTAAACGGTGTCGGTTGCACGGTTTTAAACAGTTTTGATTTCGGTTTATTCCAAATGGTTTGTAAAACGGTTCACAATCGGTTTATTATAACTTGTAACCATCTCTAAACTGAAGATCATAAGCTTATCCAAAAATAATTGGTAACCACAAATAAGAGATTCTATATTGACGATGGTATGTCTTAATTTGATAATCTAATGTTATTTCTTTGCATAGCCATTCTTAAACATATAGAACTAATATCATACAACATCCAAATCTAGCCTTCTACAGCATAAAATATTAAAATGACAGGTGGTTCAACCAAAACACTCTATCTGTGATAACATAATAACATAGTAACATGTATGGATTACAATTTCATGATCTAAAGCCTAAACTTGAATTGAATTACAATAAATCATACCAAAGCAGGATGGGCATTTAATTTAATTGTTAATTGTTATATGGATTACTTACTACCCCTACTTTATTTAATTGTTATACGGATTAATCGGATCGGTTTAAATGGTTTAAACGGTTTCAATTCGGTTTGAACTAACGGGTTCCGCGGTTAAAACCGACCTGACCCGTTTAGCTAATCGGCTTGAAACTTAAAACCTTAACCGCACCATTTACTAAACGGTTTTGTGGTTTCGATGTAAATGGATCGATTCGATTTTGGTAAATGGTTTCGATTACAAATTCACATCCTTAGTTACAACTAAGGTTACATATCTCTCTTTATATCTCTCCACCATGTTCTCCATATGGTGAGGTACATACATTGCATGGTATTATTGAGGTATATTACATTATAAAAATATTGATTGTTTCCAAAAGAAAATATAATACATGCTTTTAACTAGCATGGTTTGGGTTCTAGAGATGAATTATTCATTTTTTACTGAAATTTAGTTGCTTTGTACCATTTTTTAATTGTAAGTTATTATGACCATCTATCTGTATATAAGAAATAAATTTGTTAAATTAAGTAGAATTTTTTTTTTTTTTAAGACACACATTAAATCATTCCATATTCGAATATGATGATGTACCAATGAATTGTGGAATTGGTGTTGAACCGAATTGTCTGTTGAGATTGCTAGTCATCATCACCACAATATGATTATGCATTCGTATGTTCTCAGATTTTCAACAATTGTTTGTTGCGGATCAATGGCTGTCAGAGTGAGTTTCTCAATATGTACTTGGTGGAGTCAAAGGGAGGTTTCAGTTGGATTCTTAGCTTGTTATCTATTTCTATATTTCTTTCTTAATTGTTCCTAATAGATGGGTCAGTCTCACTAATTTTATTGCACCTGCAACACCCTATTTACCTTGTTCCTGTTAGTTTCCAGTTTTCATATCTTTCAGTTTTGCTTAGGGGTGTCAACGGGTCGGTCCGACTCGGTTTCAGTCCGGATTGAGTTGGTTTCAGTGTGGGAAGGTTGAAACCGAAACCGAACCAATAAGAAAATTTTGGTTTCGGTCTAGTTCAATTTTGGTATGGTTTGTCTTCGGTTTCTTAAATTGGTTTGTAATCGTTTTAGTTTCGGTTTTTGGTCCAGTTTGGATTCGACTTTCCATACAAATGTATACAAAACTATGCAAAATTTGATTTTTTTTTAATAAATTTTAGAGTGTTTCGGTTTCTTACAAGTTTGGTTTCGGTTTTTTGAGCCAGTTTCTGTTTGGTTTCGGGTTCATCTGGTTTTCAGTGTGACTCAATTTGATTTTGGGGTTGCAATACTCCAAACCGAAACCGAACCAATAAGGCTTTGGTTCGGTTTAGTTTGGGCTATTATCAGTTCGGTCCAACCGGTTTTACCGGTTCGGTTAAGGGTTTGACACCCCTACTTTTGCCTATGTTCTGTTCAAATTGGACAACTTGGTTTTCTGGTTGGATTTTGTCTGGAATTCTGGCCTATAATCCTGACCATTACTGGTAGAATCTCAGTTGTTACACCTGCTCTGTTTTCCCAGTTACACTAGGATGACCACTGTGCACCATTGATTTGATCTCTTGAGAGTTTCTGCAGACAGATGGTACTTAACTCTAGATTGTTCTTCATTCTCCTTTTAATCTTTGTTGTGATGGATTTCTTTTTCTTCAGTGTTGGAATGTCTAATGGATGTGGAAGCTTCATGAAATTGTTTTTGTCATTTGATGAGCTTTTCATGCTTAGCTCCTTTTACTTGGTAGCGCAAATTTTTATTTTTTGAATTTTCTTTTGATTGATCACAAAATTACAGTCCTCCCCTTTGCTTGCCATGCATCTTAGTACTGAAAATTCAGTCTTGCCTGAAATCTTTATTCTTTGTCTTATAATTAGCTGAATAAGGACAATAGCAAATAAAATGTACTTTTCAATTGTTAATTGAATGTTAGTAGCATCTAGCATGTTGATTAGTGCAAGTATGAGCATGGATTGTTTTTGAAAATTAGAAATATTTTCAGATTATTGTAGACACCAAATTTTAACCTGACTTCACAAAAAATATTGCCCTTAGTCCCTCACAAAAATACCCTTAATATAAAAATAGGAATGTGGAAGAGAGGGAGTCACCAAAAAATTAAAATCAAAATTAAAAAAAAAATATATATATATATATATATACTATTATATAAAAGCACTCTTGCCCTAGGTACGTAACAAATATCAGATCATAAAAGCACGAAGTGGCAAATCTTTTACTTAACAATTTTACATTTTCTTCTTTATTATATTTTTTTCTCAATTCTTTTTTATTTTCTTAAATTACTGGTACCCTTTATATTTTTATAATATTTAAATACTCTCTAATTGGAATTCTTTTACTACTCTAATATCTCCATGTCACGTCCCCTCTCTATCTTTCTCACTATCCATTTTTTGTGAAACTCTTGCCCTAGGTACGTAACAAATATCAGATCTGAAAATTCCAAGATCGAAATGTCTCTTTATCTGAAATTCTAAGCAGCGAAATCAAACTTCTGATTATCTATTCAACCTCATCAACTAACCTGTGATGAAGCCTTCTCGATCTCCTGTGAATCTCGTTCTAACTATCCCTGGATGAATACAATTTACTTTAATTATCTATTTGATCTAATCAACTAACCTGGGGAAAAAAATTCTTTGACTTTACAAGTTGCATTAGATCCGTTGGAAGGAAAAAAATCTTTGAGGAAGACTTGGATTCTTCAGATCGTCAAGGACTTCAACGGTAACTCCACTGCATCTTAAGTTTTTGTTTAGTATTTATCTTCCAATTTGAATATGAAAAAAAGTTAAAATTTTAATGAACAAGTGGATACGATTCTTATTGGATATGACACAACAAATGCTGGAATCTGGGGATCTTCTTATTAGTTGGGATTCTATCTACAACACCTAGCAGAGTTTCTTAAATTAGTGTTTCAATCTTTACTTTTATTGGATTTGATGTAACAAATGCTGGAATCTGAGGATCTTCTTATTGGTTGGGAATCTTTTTGCTACATATATCTAGAATAGTTTCTTAAATAAGTGTTTAAATCTTCACTTATTTTGGATTTGATCAAATGGCTGGCAGTTTGGAAGAGGCCATTGGTTTGACTTTCAGATTTGTGACTGGGGGAACTAGTGATCGATCAAAGATGCTGAACTTAGAAAGGAGGTGGAAGAATATGATCTCTTGATGCTAGACATTGAGGAGTACAACAGACTTCAATATAAAACGTTAGTGTTGCGAATAGTTTGAATTGAGTTCTTTATTTGTCCTTTTTTCTCATCACTTTTTTATGAAATTTCTCTTAATACTCGGAAAGCCTTTTCATCTCTTTCCATAAAGGTAGTTCCAATCCTGTTACTGATCAAAACTCAGCTTCCACTCCACTCCTAATCTACTGGTGCGGTGTTGGACATTTCTATTATCCCATTTTACAATGTCTAAATCCTCCTTCCCATTATCATCAAACCTCCCCTCCCCAATTCTTTCACTTCCTCATTCATGAAACCTCTCTCTCTCTCTCTCTCTCTCTCTCTCATATATTTCTAAAACTCTTTCTCTAATCTGTCTCTTCTTTCCTCTCATCTCTATTATTCTACAACCAATATTGGTGGTGGTTTTTCTGAAATTGCAGCTTTCCAAGCACTTTGTTTCTTTGTTCCTTTGTGTTAGATCAAACACCAAGAAACACGAATAATAAAGAGACAATAGATCCGTACGACACAGAGATTTAACAAGGTTCACACACTAGGGTGGTGTGCTACGTCCTCGGGCGAAGAAGAAGATGATTCACTATGCAGAAGAGAGATTACACCCTAGCAACGGCGAGGAAAAACTCATCCTGAAACCCTAGTTACGTGAAAACCCTAGAATACAATGACTTTTTCAACAAGCAACAGTACATTATATATACTCCAAAATCGTGGGTCGACCCATCGGGTCGCGATCGATCCGATCGAACCATACCACGGGGGCGTAGCCCCCGCACCCCCATATGAGATCAGTGATGGGCTCCGGGGTTGGGCCGATCTGTTTCCATCACAGATCTTAGAAAAATTCTCATTCGGGTCGCCACCAAAATATGTCGGATCGGATCAATCTTCAAAATGGGTCAAGAATTCGAGACAAACTTAACACTTTGTTCCTGGTTACTTTACTGGTCTTAGCTAGATAATATTTTTTTCATTTTTTAGGCCGACTCCATTTAGTGGAAAAAGGCTAAGTTGTAATTTTTTTTCTCCATTTTTTGTTTTTTTGAAATTACTAATCCAAAGAGCTCAGGACTCTCATTACAGATTCAGTTCTCTATTTGTGCTTTAAAGTTTCTTATTTTCTTCATATACAGGTGAGTTTTTGGAGTTGTCCCAGTTCACAGTGAAAAACACATCAGTGATCAGCCGGAGTAGATTTTTGTACCCATTTCCATATCCCCATTTAGTTGGGATAAGGTTATAGTTGTTGTTGTTGTTGTTCTATATGCTCATTTACAAAATCTTGTGGAAAAAGGTTGTATGAGAAAGTACTTTATCTTCCACTTTCATTCATTTTCAATGCAATCTCAGTTTAAAGCTGCAAATTATTTTCCTCAACTCATATTATCGAATGGTATTTTTATGACTGGTAAGAAGGTAAAGAAGACAAATGCCCCAGTTACAGAGTTGTTTATTAGGGAATTCTAAACTACTGGATGTTGAAGACTGTCTATATGAGGAGGGTGAGGATGAACCAAGGGTGTTTATATTACTAAGCTTGAGGAACTCAAGAAGGTAAAGATTTCACATTGTTCTGTGCAGTTTTACTAGCAGCAGTGATTAGAGATTGAGAACTCAAGAAGGTAAAGATTTCACATTGTTCTGTGCAGTTTTACTAGCAGGAGTGATTAGAGATGGAGAACTCGGAGAGAATACTAGCAGTTGAACAACTTAACTGTTGCATCAACAGTTTAAGAGAGGCAGCATTGTGAAGAACCTTTGGAATAATTTAATTTCTCTGTTTGTTAGGATCCAATTGATTTGGCCTTGGAAAGAACCCTTGGAACTAATTTCTCTGTTTATTAAGATGTAATGGATTTGGCTTCATAATTGTAGATGACTTATGATGGTGTTTATACTAGATATCTGGTTGGTGGTATATGAGTGTGTGGAACGAAGCACGGTTGAGAGAGAAAAAAGGAAGCAACAAGTAAGCCTGCCAAAATATTCATTCCCAATTCTGTTGCCAACTGATGTGAGAAGGAAAGCAAAAGCAGCTGACAGGTACAAACGAAAGACCTTTAGATTTATATTATTTCCTGTGTCTCCTATATGAAGAAAACAATTTGTTCTTTTCTTCTTATCGGTGTTAACATTTTTTGAGTGGTGTTCCCAGGTGATGTGTCAAGAGCATTCCCTCTCCAGTTTGGGAGCTTCAGTCATGGTTTTGTGTATGGATGCAGGTAAAATTTTATTTTATGTTCCATCCTATTATGTTGGTTAAGAGTTACTTTACATTGCCTTTTGGTTTGCATGGACTGATTGCTTTTCATCTTTTCATTTCTATTGAGGACGGAATAACTTTACGCCGATTGATGTGTCTCACTCATCTATTAATATGAAATAGGGAATTTCGGAAATCTCCCTCTCCCACTTTCCGCCACCACATTAAACTTCTTAGTGTAGAGCGTAGGCTCTTCCAATATTTTCATCTTTTTTCATTCTAAATTGATTACCATGCAGCCTTCTTTGGGGAATACTTGATTATTTTCCTTTCCCAACAACTTTAGTGTTTAATCCAGGATGGGTTACCCAAATTCAATACATTCAGAAAGTTTTTTCACATCCAAATGTTCTCTGCCATCTCTTTTAGCTTGGCCTTTATTTATATAGGTTTCAATGCCATTTGTCTTCTTCATTGTGTTGCATGTTGTCTTGGTAGACTGAGTTACTAATACACATTTGCCAAAAAAAAAAAATGCATAATTGAAATTCAAATATATATATATATATATATATATGTGTGTGTCACTTTTCACCCCAAATATTTGCCACATGGCAGCTGAAGTGTTGCTCAAATTGTTGATGTATGTGTTATGTCATCATTTATTTTATTAATGTATTTTTAGCAAAAATTGGGAAAATGAAGTCTCCCTATTACTTAAACGAGGGTGGTCTGAATCATGAACTACTTATCATGGCTTTTGAGTCCTTTAAAAGTAATATTCATTACCACTGTATCTATGTAATTAGAGCCACATAAGAGAATGGGAACGAATATGAAAATATTGAAGGATCATTTGATGACATAAGTGGGTAATTTGATAAATTGAAACCCTTTTTGTGTAATTTGATGACTTGTCCTTAGAAAACCTAATGCAAATGCGAGCCCAGTTAATCAAATAGATCAATGGCACAGTAAACTAAGAATTTAAAATTCTAATCTTCAACCCTTTTTGTCAGGAACCATCTAGCTTAGTCCGTAGAACACGAGGCTCTTTCGACTTGCAGTACAGTTCCAGCTTCAAGGAAACCCACTCGGATGGCATGAGGAGGGAGAGCATTTAGACTTGCAGTACAGTTCCATTCAAGGAAACCCCCTCGGATGGCATGAGGAGGGAGAGAAGTGAGAGGGTGGCATGGTGGGATTGGTGGATGGAGATCAGATGTAAGAGATCTGAAATTCAAGCAAAAAGGGGAGGAAGAGGGCTCCATTCAAGGCTCCTTGCAGGGGATATCTTTTCTTCTCTGATCCAGCCCTACCCTGGTAGTCCGGTCACTCACGCAGCCCTTGCTTTCTTTTTCTTGTCATTTTCTTTACCTGCTAACAGTAGACCTGTTGGTCACACAAACATTGCTCTCTCTTGCTAGCCAACGCTTTGAACCTTAGAAACACTTGCCTCTCTTATTTAAACATCTGTTTTTCATTTCTTTTTCTCACCTTCACTTGCTCTTCTCCCTTACTCTGAGACCCGTTTAAGCTGCTGCAACATTCTTCCAGTTCCTCACTCTCTCTAGCTTCATTATTTTAGTCCAACAATGTCAAGGAACTCCTTCAGTTCGTTTTACGAAAATACTGTTAGGACTCTTATGTGGGCTTAACTGATATTGATTGACCCATTGGGTCCAAGAGAATAAGGACCACTCTAATTAGGAAACTTCTAGCCCTATTCTATTGTGGGAATGGAATAGGGTTTAGGAATTCTATTATATATAGAATACTGACGGTCCCTGCAGCTATTACTTTTCATAATAATATTTGGGAGCACTGTTTTCTCACAGAGCTAGTGTAGAGACAGAGAGAAGATCCCATAGTAAGAGGCTGCAGAAGATCTCAGTAGAAGGACCCATATTGCGT
>NC_056567.1:15939790-15949176 GCF_013358625.1 Macadamia integrifolia
TTCAACAATGGAGATTATTGATTGGATCAAAGTTTGTTTTGAGTGGTATTCAATCTTGGGATTATTTGGCCAGATGTCAATGGGAAAACATCAGTATTAGTGTAGCCCAAGTGGGAGATTGTTAGGACTCTTATGTGGGCTTAACTGCTATTGATTGACCCATTGGGTCCAAGAGAATAAGGACCACTCTAATTAGGAAACTTCTAACCCTATTCTATTGTGGGAATGGAATAGGGTTTAGGAATTCTATTATATATAGAATACTGACGGTCCCTGCAGCTATTACTTTTCATAATAATATTTGGGAGCACTGCTTTCTCACAGAGCTAGTGCAGAGACAGAGAGAAGATCCCATAGTAAGAGGCTGCAGAAGATCTCAGTAGAAGGACCCATATTGCGTGGTTCTTCATCATAGTTCGTGGTACAAGCGTCAACCTTGATTTAGGGACTTTATTCACGCTCAACGGGTATGTGATTAATTTATTTCTATTATTCATTCTTGTATTCTATACACTGTAGGTAATTCAAATGATTCTAGGATTTAGAATCACTAACAAATACCGCTTATAAACATTTTATTGTCCCATTTGATGTTGAATTGGATGATGAATTACTGATCAATACTGATAATCTCTTTATCAGTGATGAGATTGGTAGTGGTGGAGCATCCACCGTCTACAAGGGATGGTCTGTCTTTTGTTATTTATTTTTCTCTCTTAGCATTTCTTTGTTTCTTTGTTTCTTTTCAGTTTTTACTACAATTTGATGACATCTAATACGCTTTGGATATTATTGATTTTGATTCTTTTATTTCTAACACTATAGATAGTTCATTTTGTTTTCTAAGTAAGTATTTTTTTCCATATTTTCTTTTATTTTAATCAAATGTCATTTTCTAGGTATGATGATGATGAAGTGGCTATAAAGTTCATAAAGAATTATAGCAGAAACAATGAAGAAAAGGAGAATCTGGAAAACAATATAACAAATGAGATCAATATTATGTATCGAATGAAACATAAAAATGTAACCGAGGTATGATTTTATTTTCTATTTAGATTTTGAGTATTCTCTTGTGTTATTGTTATACAAAAATATATGCTTTTCATTTGGTTGTTCTAGCTTCTCATATAAGATTTTATTTTTTTTAGTCTCTCATGGTTGACGATTAAGTTCTTAAGATTGACCTGTTTTATTGGAACAGTTGATTGGTGCCTCTGTGCGTCCAGGAGCTATCACTATAGTGATGGAGCTTTTGAAAAATGGATCACTAACCGATTATTTTGATCATTTAAACGAAATTGATGAGCATCTACATGTAACAAAAAGTATAAAGTTTGCTTTGGATGTTAGTACAGCCATGGAATATTTACATAAAGGGGGTATCATCCACTTGGACTTAAAGTCCGGTAATAAGCTCTCTTATTTTCTCCTATCATTTGTTGAGGTGGAAGAATTAAGCCGTTTGGTTCTTTAACTTGTTTGTTCATCTTGCAATGACATTTCTTCCATGGATGTCAAACTAATGCTCTTTTTTTTTTTTTCTAGATAATCTTTTTCTCTCGGATGATAAAACAACATTAAAATTGGCAGATTTTGGGTTAGCGCAAGACTCTTCTAAAGTGAATGAAATAACTGTTGAGGAGGGCACATACAAATATATGGCTCCTGAGGTAACCATCTACTCCATCCAACCTATTTGAACATATTTTTTCATTGAAATTCAAGATTTGTTTCTCGGAATTTTGATCAGCTCTTTAATCGCGAGGGGAAGAAATACTGCAGTAACAAGTATGACATCTATAGTTTCTCGATCATTTTATGGGAGTTGCTGACAACCAAAAGGGTATATGATGATGAGGATATATCATGGGTGAAAAATTATGTTTTGAATGAGGTAAATCTTATTTAACTATCTTCTTCTTTCATATATGCTTTCCTAAATCCTGATCAATTAACATGAGTTTGAATTTTGAGTTGTCCAGGAAGGAAGGCCTAGTCTAGAATGCATTCCAATTCAAGTCATTCCCCTCTTGGAGAGATGTTGGGCAACCGAACCTGACAATCGTCCAAAGTCCACTAAAATTATTGAAGTTCTGTCTGATTTGGTTTAGATCCAGGAGAAGCCAGCACCAGCCAACAAAAATGTGGATGATGAAATAATTTCCAACCTCTCTCTCTCTCTCTCTCTCTCTCTCCTATGTTCAAGAGCTGTTGGACACTGGAAATTATTTGGGATTGCTGACTATAGTTAATAAGTGAAAATACGATGAATGTATAATTTTTGTCCACAAAAATATACATATTAAAAAAATGTTTTGTCACGTGTTTTTTTACTTAGTGTATATATATATATATATATTAATTAAATGTGGGACCCATCCACTCTCAACTTTCACGTGATAAAGAGAGAGAGAGAGGGAAATAAAAAATAATAAAATAAAACAAAAAAAGGAGCAAACTAAAAAGGAGGAGCTGTCTCACACGTAGGAAAGAGAAATGGGAGAATCAAGAAGCAGGGGGAGCAGCAGCCACTTGGCTGAGCTGGCCAAGAGAGAAGGGGAGAAATGGGGAAACCATGGACGGTTAGAAGGAGAGAGGTTTTCTCTCACAGAGAGGATGGGGAAAACAAAAAAAAGAAAGAAAGCAAGAAGCGGTTAGAAGGAAGCAGGTCGCTGGTTTCAGGAGAAGGCTTCAGAATCGAGAAGAAGAAGAAGAGGGAAGTGAGGGCTATAAAATGAAGAAAAAACAGAGAGAAAGGAGGGCGGAGGGTTAGAGAGAGTCTCAGAGAGAAGAAAACGGCAGGTTAGAAAGGGATCAGGTGAGGGATTTAGAGGATGGAAGAGGATTAGCGAGGTTAGAGAAGAGAGAATCGCAAGGAAGAAGGTCTGGTAGCAGAGAGAGGTTCTGAGTTTTTCTAAAAAATGCGCAGAAGTGGTTCTTTTTTAAGAGAAATTGCTGGTAGCAGGGAGAAGTTGTTCAGTTTCAGAAAACCCAGAAAGGGGATTTCAAACCCAGATCTCACTGGGGGAGATGAAGAGTGAGAGTGAGAGTTGGGGAAGAAGACTTCTCCCTCTATTTTCTTAAAACCCCTTCCTTGTTCGTGAGTTGCAGGGAGATCAAGAGAGTTTATTTTTGTGTTTCTTGGCTGGAAATATGGTAGGTCTTGGTGCTATCAAGAGCAGTAATGGTTAATCAAGCTGGAATTGGAGGATTTGCTTGAGAGCTGATCAAGAACTTTTCAGAGGCTGATCGGCCTCTCTGTAGTTCATCCGGATTTCACCATTTCAGAAATCCTTGGCTGTTGCAGTTTAAGAAACCTTTTCCCTTGAATTTCACATTTAACACGGATGATAGAAGACTTTACTAGGAATCTCTATTTATGAATTTGTTGCAGAACCCCATCCCCCCTAAATCTTCTTTCAACATGTCATACCATTCCTGCTATGGCTGAACCTGTCTCTTTCTTTTCTTTCTTTCTTTGTTGTAACTGTTAGTAACCGATTGCCTTTATATCTTGATGATTCATGTCACTTGCTTCCATGATTGAGGTTTTGATCTTCACTTCCCTGAAATCATTCTTGGGTTTGAATTTATCGATGCTTAATCTGTACATTTGATTCTCTTAATGGCAAGTTGTTAGTTCAAGGATCTCATCTCTGCCTATGATCCATTATGATCCATGATAAATACCTTTTGATAACCTATGCTTTGCTGTTGGAATCCCCAATATGCTTGTAAGAACGCCTCTGTTATGATCTGATTCCATTCCATATTATCATTGCTTATGATTCTGGTATGCTTATGAGTTTTTGGTTATCCAATCTCGCCAATGCTTTAATGGCTGTGCCATCCATTTTCCTTTCAACTTCATCGATGATTTTATTTTTAAGAGAAATTCACCATGAGCTAAGCCAAAGAGCAGTGGACCTCCACTTGTCTCTCAACCATGAATATATAGATAATAGATTTTCCCTTTCATTCATGAAGAAACATAAACAGCCGATCAGATATAATCCTTTGTTTGACTTGTGTTTTCTTTTTTAAGAATATGGGGTTGGGAAAGCTATTCATCAATGTCAAAAATGCCCTCAATGTAAGAGCCGATCTATAACTTTATTACTTTCTTCTATCACTGTTGTATCTGAATCCATTGAATGTGTAACCAAGATTTGAGGACTACGAACTAGAATTATTGAATGAACATGTAAGCAACAAACCCCTACGCCATTGGCCTTAATTTTCATCATAACATGCATGCTTGTTTCTCTTTATTTTGGGGACTGAATGATTTCAATGGTTGGGTCACTATGTTCTGGTTGCATTTAACATTGTATCATTTGGTTGGCAATATTTCGGTTCTGCTTCTACTTTTTTTCTTTCAGACCAAATATATTTTTGGAGTGATCCATGTGCCAATCCTACCTAGCAGCCCATTCTCTATTTAGGAATTTTTTTGAACTGTTAATGGTGATGGGCTGTTCCGTGTGTCATGGCCCATTTCTACTTCCTATTTTTAAGGCCCTTCTCTTTGAAATGTGATGGGTTGTTCTATGTGTCATGGTCTATGGATAGTTCACTTCCCATTCTGGGCTATTCTCTTTAGGCCTGATAATTGAGATGGGCCACTTTACATATCGAGCCCATTAGTCGCCTACTTATTTTGGGCTGTGTCCACTTGAGATGGCCTAATCCTTGTGCTAGGACCATTGGTAAATTACTCTTTGTTCCAGATCATTTCATTCGGATGGTTCCAAATATCTCATTCTTGGCTCTACTTTTATTCCCAAGGTGTTAAAGCATTTTTCTTCTTCACTTGAAAGAAACTATTATCTTTTAAAATAAAAAATAAAAATAAAAAAGGATTTTTTTCAAGCCACTTAGCTATGGGCCTTGGCCATCAATTGGTCAAGAGCTCGCGTTTGTGTGGCTACATCAATGCGGGCCCTAGATCCCTCCTCAAAAAATGATTTTGTTTTCAAGCTATGAGTCCACGGGCTAAGAGAGCGCATCTCTCTTGAATCCATTTTGGCCACATCGGCCAAATCATGATCTTCATCAAACTTCCAATTTTTATTTTATTTTATTTTATTTTATTTTTTTTTTTTTTTGGGAAACAAAATCATCATCCTCAAATATATTCTTGGCATGGTCAGCCCGATTAGGTTAAACCTAGTTCGAGTCCTTTTATTCTCAATTTCAAACGTGTTAAATAAAAAACGTTTTCCCCTCGGGGTCTAGCCCTTTCATGGCTAGATTCCCTTCCCTGGGTCTACATTCCCTGTCCCATTTGAAAATAAAAATTCGGTTTCCCTTAAAATTTCATTTTTATTTTATCTTTTCTTTTCCTTTCTTTTGTTCTATTACTATTTGATTCTTTCTTTTATTTATTCCCAAATCCCAGTGAAGCAAATGGATTGAACCCTAATGCATAGACTAGGGTGCGATAACATAGGTTGGGCGTGGCTGCCCACAATACCGGCCCGTAGTATAGGATCATTAGATCGATCCCATCTCTAAGAGGATGGGAGGGCTAGCCCGTCATCTAGCCAAATTCCTTTGTGGGGGCTTTTGAATGTTATGCATTTTCTTTTATAATTCATTTAGAATGTATTACTATGTCTCTTTATATTCTTTTTTCTATGTACTCTTTCACTTATGAGCTTTCTACTCTATGTACGCTACCTATTTACTTTCTTTCCATTATGTCATATATTTACGTTACTTGTACACAAACACACACTTGAACCCACCTTGACACTATTTGTGTCCAAACCTAGGAACTGGGTTAGGGCAAAACATCTAAACTCAACCTAGACTAGGATCAAACCTATGACTTGGGTTGATTGAACAAGCAAGTTTACACAGGTCTAGATAGATAGAGATCAACCTCTAGGTCAGGCAAGGCGGGTGTCTAACACCTGTCCAAAGTCTTAGATGAAGACCATCCTCTTTATGTGGCAATGAGTCATAGTCTTCTCTCTCCTTGGGGGAGAGATTTATTTTGGGCCCTAGGCCCATCATCCTAGGTGCAACTCCTTCATTCGGTTTTTGAGGTGCTCTTTTGTGATATCAGAGGGCACGTCACGACTAGATGTATTTTCAGCGCGTATGGTGACGCGCATCCCATTTTCGAGACCCATGGTCTCTACAATTATCTCACTTAATATGATTAGTAACCTTAGTCAATGAAGTGAAGTCATTTGCTTATGTTGAACCTTGTTGTTTTAAAGGAGGATGTAACATGAATATTTTCCTTATTTGGCAGAGAAGGGCTTGGGGAAGTATACGATGGAGACATAGCTTTTGCAAGTGCCCTTCAAAACATTTGGAGGAGGTCATAATGATCTTATTTATGTTGCTTTTGGAGTTTGAAGTAGGAGACTGTTGGACAATTTAGTTGGGTTCAAAATAGTTATTTCTTATTGAGTTGACTCTTTATTTTTTAACAGGAGAACCTTTTTTCTTTTTCTTGTTTAGAACACATGGGAAAATGTTTAAGACTTGTATTTTTACTTTTTTAATTATTGTTTATCTTGATACATTTTAGTTTTTTGATCATTTGCCTTTTTTAGTACTAATATTGCAAAAAAACATACACACATATATGTAGTCAAAACCCACAATATGGACCTCCATCTTACTATGAGCTCTTTTATTCAGTGATGGCCAAACCAAAGGCAATAGGATTTTGGTTAAAATGGACAAATGCTAATGAGTTTATTTGGAGCAATGAAAATCATATTCTCTATATAGCCATTTGCTTGATCAAACAATCAATCATGACAAAAGGGCTATATTGATTGATTTCCTTGAAAGACATATTCTGTCAATCAATCTAATTCTAGGGACTGAATCTCATGATTGATTAATATAAACCTTGGTGATTTCTAATTTTTTTCAATGTTTTATTTTACCATTTGGCAAATTTAGTATAGGTTGATACTTGATATGTAAGTAGAAGCCCTTGGGTTTAGCTATGCACAGAATTTCAGCATGATAATGGGTGTGTTTTTCAATTATTATTTTAGGATAATTGGTGAGGCAAAGGCTTTGGGTTAAGTGTGAGTGTAAAGGCATTTACATAATTATTAGCATATAATTGGTGTTGCATAATTCAAATTGGTTGTAATGGCATCTTGGTAACTATTTTAAATGATTTTACTATGAAAAATAAATGTCAAACAAACATTGAAAAATTTTGCGGTAATATTTTAAAACACATTTTACCTCCTTAAAACAAAGATTGGAAAATTTATCAACATGTAAAATTTTATGCCGAAATAAACGGAGCCTTAAAGAATTAATGAATAATTGAAGAGTGGGTTAGCATAGTTGGTAAGGGACTCAGCTTCAGTTTTATAGGTTTCCACGAGTCTTCTAAGAATAAGCCATCTACTTAGCATGAAACCAAATTGGTTAACTGAGACATCATATTAAACATCTATAACTTTTACCTTATTAATGAGCCATATTTTTAGGGTATAACTCCATCGTAATCCCTTATCCAACTGCTTAAACCTCCCAGCCCTTATTATTACAATCCCTCCACTTTTATCATGTTTAAGTGAAAAAAGATAGAATGCATGTGTGCTAGTCAGCTATGTTGGTCGTTTAAGGAATCAGAACCTACAAACTAGAAAACGCTCAGAAATGAAACATAAAAGTGAAAAGTTTGGGAAGTGTAGTCATCTTGACAAATTTAAACAATCAAACAACATTGATACCATCATTATGATTAGGGTCAATGGCCTAAGAAAAACAAAGATTACCATTCAGATTATCTGTGCGTTGACTCAAAGATATAAACCCTAAAGATCAAGCTCTAATACTAAATATATAATAAAAAATAGGAAGAAAAAGGAAGAGATGGCCAATCGAATCCCAACGATTGGGTTGCATAATTCAAATTGGTTACAATGGCATCTTAATAACTATTTTAAATAATTTTTCTATGAAAAATAAATGTCAGCCAAACATTGAAAATTTTTATGATAGCATTTTACAACCTATTTTACCTCATTGAAACAAACACTAAATGTGTGCTAGTCAGCCATGTGGGTCGTGTAAAGATAGGAATCAGAATCTACAAACTAGAAAATGCTTAGAAATAAAACATAAAAGTGGAAAGTTTGGAAAGTGTAGTCGTCTTGCCAAATTTAAGAAATCAGATAATATTGATACCATCATTATGATGAGGGTTAATGGCCTAAGAAAAGTAAAGAATAACATTCAGATTGTCCATGCGTTGACTAAAAAATATGAACTCTATGAATCAAACTTTGATACCAAATATATAATTAAAAAGAAAAAAGAAAAGAGAACAGAGGATAAGAGCAAATAAATGGCCAATCGGATCTCAACAATTGAGTTGCATAATTCAAATTGGTCATAATGACATATTCGTAACTATTTTAAATGATTTTCTTATGAAAAATTAATGTCAAACAAACATTGAAAAATTTTACGGTAACATTTTACAATATGTTTTACGTTCTTGAAACAAACATTGGAAAAATTTTCAACATGTAAAATTTTTCGGGTAAAATTTTACGCCAAAAAGAATGGAGCCTTAAAAAATTAGTGAATTCTCTTGAAGAGTGGGTTAGCATAGTTAGTAAGGGACTCAACTTCAGTTTTATGGGTTTTCATGAATCTTCTAAGAAAGTAGATCGCTTCAGTAGTAGATCTATTTGGCATGAAACCAAATTGGTTAACTAAGACATCATGCTAAACGTCTATAATGTTTACCTTATTAATGAACCACATTATTAGCGTATAACTATAATACCCTACTTCTTTAACCCGGTCTGATTATACGGTTGACCCGGTTTAACCATGCAGGACCCGAACCGGAGAGAGTTAGAGCGGGTTCCTTATGGACTATGATGGCAAGGGTGACCTTAAACACCGGCTGGCCCGACAAGTCCGAGCCAGTGCCAGAAGAGACGGGAATACCAAGCTATGTACATGCACCTATCATAAGGCCATGTACGGATAAAGCAGGTATGTAACCGTATATTAAGGTGTATACGTATATTACATCATATGCCAAGAGTGATTCGTGCCGAGGGCCAAATTCTATCAAAATCCCAAGTTTTGGCCCTCAGGTGGGCGCATCCACCCACCTGAGTGACCCACCCATGTGAATTACTTAGTATTTTAAAGAAGTATATATAGCATTTATACTTTTCTTTTCTTTTCTCATTTATGACACTCGTACGTTGGTGAGAAGAGTAAAGAGGAGAGAGAAAAGAAAGGAAAGAAGAAGAGAAGAGAAGGAAGAGGAAGAAGAGATGGATTTCAATGGCACCGAGGCTTGATCTTCCCATTCTGACGCCGGAAGAGTGATCTTCAACAATAGATCTACATTTAGAGGTGAGCAA
>NC_056567.1:15949196-15962915 GCF_013358625.1 Macadamia integrifolia
CTCACATGGTTATGCATGGGTGTTGTGTTTATTTTCTAATTGCCAAGTGATAATATGCTTCTATGATGAATGTTGACATCATTGTGTATGATGCATTAATAGACTAGATGCCATAGTCGGCTTGAAAACGAGTGCATTGGTGGCCCGTGGTATGGGATGTGGTGGCACTATGCAATCGTACTATTGTCATATAGGAGCATGCGGTTTAGGATTATCACCTTCCCGTGCTACGACCCTTCCCAACAAGGGTTAAGGTGTTGGGTTACCATTTGGGGGGAAGCAGTGGTCGCGGTTGTCAGGTCACTGTGGCGGTTAGACATTATGCCCGGCTGGTCAATAGGACAGTCGGCAACCCCGGTGGTATATTTAAGAGGGCCAATCGTATTGCTTTTAAATTGCTGGAGTCAGCACCTTTAATTTCTATCATTTATTTTATGTTGAGAGCCGGTGGTCGACATGTTTTTATTTTTCCAAGTACTCACGGTGGGCCTTCTCCGACAGCCCTATGGGCGTATCGCGGGATGGAGTTCGTGGCTCGTACCCGGAGTATATGGGCACTGTGACTGTAGTAGCACTAAACCAAAGACTTAGTAATGTTGCTTAGGTGGATGTGATTTAAAATGTATTGCATAGCATGTAGTGCATATGATTGTGATTTGTTGTGTGGACTGCTGTGTGGTCCATCTTTCCACTTACTGAGCTAGTGAGTTCATCCCACGTGTGCACCTCTTTTAGATGATTTTGCAGGTCATCAACTAGATGAGCACGGGGTGGGTCCCACGGTTGAGTTCCCTGAAGAGCACTACACTGACTGCTCGTGCGAGAGTTGTGCTGCGGGACCACAGTTCTGATGCCGAGCTAAGCTCCACTTTGCTACCGAGCCGAGCTCTACCTTGTGAAGCTGAGCTGGGCTCAACCTTTAATACCGAGCTGAGCTCTAGGTTTTGATACCGAGTCGAGCAGTATACTCTGATTTTGATGATTTCCTTTTTGTACTTGATATGCGAATTGTACTTTTATTGTGTAAATATCATGCCTTCGGGCCCACATGTATATAACTATTGTATCACAATTCGGGTATCATGTATTATGGGGATATTCATAGGTAAACCAAGTCTTCCGCTGATCTGATAAACTTTTATTAGTTGTGTGTATGCTGTGGTGGAATATAGTATCAGATGATCCTGGCAGGTTTGGATTAATCGGTGTTAACCCGATCGCTGACCCGGTTCGGTGTGAACAGGGTGTGACAATGGTGGTATCAGAGCGTGATGCTCTGCTCCACTCACAGCATACCATTAGAATCCCATAGAATCTATAATAGGAAAATGGGATTGGGTTAATGTAAAAGCTTTAAGGAGTTAAAAGCCAAAAAAAGAAAGTATTAAAAAGGGTTGCATTTAGATATTGCATTCATGGCATGCGTGAGAGTAGATAAAAGGTAAATAAATTGGTGTTATAACCTATCGAGTACTAGTTTGACGAAATTTCGGCAGCATAACGGCGTAAAGTGGGATTTTTAAAAATTTACACACAAACACCTGATAAACAACATATATATATATATATATATATAAAATATAACACTGATAAAAAATTTACAAAGACACCACAACTAAACTACACAAGTCATCACAACGAATTCACCACAAAAACCACTATCAAGTACATTATCCCACAAATAAGTGCAGTTACAAAGCAAATACAAAGAATGAGAAAAGAAAGGAAAAATAAAGAAAAATACAATCAGATGTATAACATGGAATAGATGGGAAGCTGGTGTGGACGAGCTAAGTCCTCACTGATCATCGTCGTCGTCGTCTATTATTACTACATTCGTCGGAGGTCTAGAGTTGACGTCGAGGCGATGGTCGTAGTAGTCAAACCTCGTGTTCACCAGCCGTACCTCCCTCCGAAATCGGCCAAAATCTGTTGAGATGGCATTGGCCGTGGTGTCCAAGTCCTGGCCCAGTCTGAGGAAGGAATCCTCCAAAGTAGCCTACCTCTCCAGGATGCGTTCCTCCCTAGAAGCACTCTCGTCCAGCCTTCTTAGCAGCTGATCTTGGCCATCCTTCAAAGCCCTTATGGTGGACAGCATGCCCTCAAAATCATATGCACCACTCTCAGGTGGTGGGGCTCTATGTCGTGAGGCTGTAGCTCTGGTGAAACCAGGATCGGTACCTCTCGACTCCTGAGGCACCTCCGCAGGGATGTCCTCATCCACCCAATCATCCTCCTCATCCTGAGGATCATAGTCCTCATCCTCCTCACTGGACTCCTCCTCCATGAGAACATCCTCTATAGGGGCAGCCATCCTATCCCTACCTCTCTGAGCTCCTGCTCTTGGAGGTGTATCCATAAGGGTATGGAGACCCATCCTTAAGAGGTTACCCCTGTCGAACTTGTCTGCCGGAGTCTTCCCCTCCTCTCCACTCAGGTCCACTCTGAAGAACTCAAAAATCCTAGTGAGGATCTAGCCATATGAAAATCCTCCATCCTTGGGGTGGGAAGTATGGTGCTCCATCGTCTTGAGGATGATGTATGGTAGGCACAAGTGCTCGGCACCTCCCTTTGAGGCCGTATAGATGCAGTAAGCTATGAAGGTTGCCATGAAGCCCACCTGGTTCCGATGACCTCCCCTGGGAGCAAGTTGAACTGGACCAATCGGGCAAATACTCGAACCTCTGGGAAGAAGGATGTCTCGGACTCCGGACGGGCACTGCTGCCACAGATAGTCTCGTAGATGTAGTCCAGCGTTTCCAAACTCATGAATGGTCCCAGGGGCTTACTCCTGGGAGGACTGTAGTAATGGTGCCCGGCTGCTGAGATGCCCAAGATGCTGGCCAAGGTGTCACGACCAACTGGATGTCCACCCCCTTCACCAAGCTGACTATAGTGTACTCCCTGTACTGATAGGAAAACTCTAAGTTACAGTAGAACCTACGAATCAGCTGCTCGTAGCACAGACGGTCTACCTGGAGGATGGACTGCCAGCCCAGTGCTGTAAACCTCTCCTGAAGCCGAACCTTGTGGAAGTCGTCGACTACCACGGTCTTCTCCATCATCACCGACCTCTTCAGGAAGGCCGGCCAGTTGGCTGCTGCTTCTGCACTGTGGAAGAACTCCTCATCGTAGTCCGAAGGGTCAAACCGGGCAGGTCTGGGTCTCCCTGTGCGGGGGGTTGGAGAGCTAGTTCCCGCACTCTTCAGCTTAGAAGCGGTGGTCTTACATCGAGTGCCAGAGGATGAGGGCTCCTTGCCCTTGCGAGATGACATCCTGGCAAGAAAAGAGAAAAGCAGGGTGAGTAAAGAAAAAAAAAGGGGGGGGGGAATAACAAAACGAATAGAAAGATGGGTGAGCAATAAGAGGAAGCCTCAAAACTCAATTTTCACAAAACAGAAAAGCGACAAGACCGAGAGTAGGGCAAAACAGCGAGGTAACAAGAGGCATATAAGGCATGACAATTAAAGAAGGGAAAACCCCCAATTCTCAAGGTGAAAGTCCAAGCTAAGAGAGAGTGCAAAAGACTCACCACAGAGAAAGCATGAAGCCTACATGCTCATGGATGAAATGCCGTCAATCTACCAATTAGAATATGCAAAGACATCTACTACTATGCTATTGAGGTCCACAAATACCAAAGAATGTGATGAAAAGCAAAGAAAACCCAAAAGATGGATTTTTATGGGAAGACATGGGATTTCACACATAAGGTACTTCTTATGATTTCTACAGCATGTTAAGCACAAATTAAGCATAATGCATCACAATTGAATCATCAATTGGGGAAAAAGGGCAAGAAATGAAGAAATCCCCAATTTTGAGAAAACTAGGGCACGGTTGGGGTTTTTCTCAAAATGGATAAGTAAATCCTAGAAACTAGAAATAAATCACATAGAGAATATCACAAGCACATGAAATCACTATTCTATGGAAAGAAATATAGGAAAAGAACCTAGATTGAAGTCTACACATGAGTTCTACCCCCCCAAGTGAAAATTCTAAGAAAAAGAGAAGGAAAACTTACTTGGAAGTGGAGGAGATGAATCTTCACAAAAGTGCCGGATCGTTGAGTGGGATCGCGAGTGGAAGCGTCGAAATGCTCTCCAAAATCGCCTGGGAGAGAGAGAGAGAGAGAGAGAGAGGAGAAATGAGGGAAATACAACTGAACAGAGCCTAATGGGCCCTGTTCGAGTTTTTCACTCGGCCAGGACTGGCGGGCCACCCTGCCCGCCGGTGTCACCCGCCAGTTGAGGTTTTGGATCGGCAGGCCGACCGGTGGGCCAACCTGCCCACCGGTTCAGCCCACCGGTTGAGGAAAATTGGGAAAAAAAATGGAATTTTTTTGTGTTATTTATTTTTTTAATATTATTAATATAATTATTATGGTTATTGTTATTACTCTTGTAATTGCATGTTATGGGCAAGTGGGACCATTGACATGCTTGTTGAAGCACTAACCCTATATTTTTGAAATCAAGTTGCGGTTAGTTGCAGACTATCATACGCTACCATACCCTGTGTGTTGGCATATAATTATGTGCCGATATGAATTCTATGGTGTTTAACCAATGTGATGTATGATGTGCTCTAGGTACAGGGATACGATGGTACGTACTAGATCCGGTAGCAATGCCCGAGGCACCTTGCGTGGTCCTCGTCCGGTCGGTCGACCACCGAATCCTAGGAGGTCCCGCTCGGTGCGGCAAACCTCACCTCCACCACCCCCAGAGACCCTTGGTCAAGGTGGGGCACATGGGGACCCACCTCTGACTACACTCCCAGACCCTCCATCAGTTATTACTCCGGGGGATGTTGCTACCATAATTCAGCAGTCACAATAGGCTTTTCAACAACAAATGCTTCAGCAACAGCAAGCATTTATGACTGCTATTCAGCAACAATTGGACCTTTCTCAATCAGGTCAACCTCCCCGGATACTTACTCCACAGGACCTGCCTGTAGGGTTTGGTACGGGGCCACAAGTGGGGGGTACACCTCCAAATCCACCATTTGGCATTCCTCCGTATGGGGTACCCCCTCCATACCATTACTACCCGGCTTATGCTCCCAATTACCTGCCAGTGAATAATACGTCAAAGGTAGTGGAGTCATTCAAGAGGAACTTACCACCTGTATTCTCTAAGGTGGAGAGTGATCCTCTGGAACCAGACCAGTGGATTCAAGAACTGGAGAAAATATTTGAGGTGATTGAGTGCACGGATGCACAGAAACTCATTTGTGCGGGGTTGCAACTCAAGAAGGAGGCCAACTCCTGGTGGCAAGCTTCTAAGCCCATATTGTTGGTTGCCCATCCAGAACCCACCTGGGAACAGTTCAAGGAGTTGTTCTTAGACAATCATTATCCACGTAGCTTCCGAGACCGTAAGGAGACTGAGTTTATAGCTTTAACTCAAGGAGGTAAGACTATCCTTGAGTACCAACAGCAATTTGAGAGCTTGTTCCATTTTTCCCCAAGGCATATGCGGACAGCTGAGGAGAAGGCTGCGAGATTTCTAAAAGGCCTAAAAGCATCCATTAGGTCTGTACTTGAGGTCTTGGATTTGACTGACTATGGCCAGATTGTGCAGAAGGCCAAGACCATGGAGGATAAGCAAAAGAGAGAACAGTCCCTCACCCCCGGACTGTGGAAGAGAACAAACCCATTTCCGGATATGGGTAACTCCTCCAAATCATACCGCGGATCGTATAGTTCTGGGCCTATGTATAGGCAGCCCTATAGGCCATCTGGCTACCCTCTTAGACCAGCTGGTGGTTCAGGCTCCACATCTTTTCGGCCGAACACTAGTGTGGCACCTACAGCTCCAAGGCCACCCCGACCTCCATCTGCAACGGGTCAAATGCAGAGGGGCCCCGCCCCAGTTCTGACATCTCAGATTTGTTGCTTTAACTGCCATTCATATGGGCACTATACAAAAGACTATCGGGTCAGACCAGCCTTGCCCTCCAGTCAGCCCTCGGCGTACCGACCTCCCTTAACTCAGGGAAATCAACCGCAGGGAATGATGTATGCTCTATCAGCTGAGGAAGCTGAGGCTAGTACAGAAGTAGTAGCAGTTACATTTTAAATTAAGAATTTTCTTATGTTAAATATTGATGACTTGCTGAAATTATATGCATTGCTACACTAGGTGTCCTACCCATATCAGGCATACCAGCCTATGTTTTATTCGATTCAGGAGCTACTCATTCATTCGCATCTAAGAGATTTGCCGAGAAACTTGGGATGCCACCCAGGATCCTAGATCACGGAATCATTGTTAGTATGCCTACTGGTAAAGTTACTTAGTTAAAGGAGGTGTATGGGCCGTGCCCAGTGGAAATTAGTGGAAAGAATTTTGATGCACAACTCATTAAGTTCAATATGCAGAATTTTGATGTTATACTGGGTATGGATTGGTTGCCGGCTCATCGAGCTAATGTGATGTGTGCTGAAAATCTGATTAGGGTGACAGATGACGAAGGGAAAGAATTGGTATACCGAGCGGATAAAATGAAACGGGCGAGAAAGGTCCTCGTCTCCGCCCTTCAAGCAGTAAAATTGTTGAAGAATGGATGTCAGGGCTACTTAGCATCGGTACTTGATGTTGATGCAAGGATTACACCTCTAGAAGAGGTAAAGGTGGTAAAAGAGTTTCCCGACGTCTTCCCAGATGATCTGATGCATTTACCACCTGATAGAGAGTTGGAGTTTGCCATAGATTTGACTCCTGGAGCAGCTCCAATATCAAAGGCTCCGTACAGGATGGCACCAGCTGAATTGAAGGAATTACAGATGCAGTTGCAGGATTTATTGGAAAAGGGGTTTATTCGCCCAAGTGTTTCACCTTGGGGTGCCCTAGTATTGTTTGTCAAGAAGAAAGATGGCAGCTTGCGTATGTGCATCGATTACCGGGAATTAAATAAGCTAACCATTAAGAACCGGTATCCGTTGCCATGCATTGATGATTTATTTGACCAGTTGCAGGGTGCCCAAGTATTTTCAAAGATAGACCTTCGATCAGGCTATTATCAGCTCAAGATAAAGAGCAGTGACATACCCATGACAACATTTAGGACTCGATATGGTCACTATGAGTTCTTAGTGTTATCTTTTGGGTTAACCAATGCACCGGCAGCATTCATGGATTTAATGAATCGAGTATTTCACAATGTACTCGATAAATGGGTAATTATCTTTATTGATGACATCTTGATCTACTCCAAGACAGAAGAGGAGCACACCCAACATTTGAGAATGGTGTTACAGAGGTTTAGAGAACAACGATTGTTTGCCAAATACAGCAAATGTGAATTTTGGCTTGAGCAAGTTGGATTCCTGGGGCACGTAGTGTCTAAGGCCGAAATTGAGGTAGATCCTGATAAGGTGAAAGCAGTAGTAGAATGGGAAAGCCCCAAGAATGTCACTGAAATTAGAAGCTTCTTGGGTTTGGCTGGATATTATCGGTGCTTTATTGAGAATTTCATCCGAATCTCAGCACCAATGACTAAATTAACCAAAAAGGGTGTGAAATTCGACTGGATAGAGGAATGTGAGAAGAGTTTCTAGGAATTGAAGAAGAGGTTGGTGTCGGCCCCTGTGTTGACCATCCCTGAAGGCACAGTTGGAATGACAGTCTACACTGATGCTTCCAAAGTTGGTTTGGGTTGTGTTCTCATGCAACGCGGTAAGGTAATAGCGTATGCATCCCGACAACTAAAGGAGTATGAGAAGAACTACCCCACTCATGACTTAGAGCTAGCCGCAGTCATTTTTGCCCTTAAGATTTGGCGACATTATCTGTATGGGGAGAAGTGTGAGATATACAGTGATCACAAAAGCCTTAAGTACTTCTTCACCCAGAAGGATTTGAACATGAGACAGAGGAGATGGCTTGAGCTCATGAAGGATTATGACTGCGACATTCAGTATCATCCCGGAAAAGCTAATGTGGTAGCAGATGCGTCGAGTCGGAAGGCACAGACTGTGTCACTCTCATGCTTAGCAGTCAGCCCACCACTCATACAAGAGGCGACGCTAATGGATGAAGCTCTCTTATATGAAGGAGCAACCTTAGAATTGGAACGTCAACCAGAAAACCTTAAATGGTTGACTGTATCCTTGACGGCTCTACAGATGCATCCGGCTATTAAACAAGAGGTAATAATGAAACAACCGTTGGATCCTGAATTACAGCGGATCAGAGTTAAGGTTCAAGATCAAACAATGAACGATCCAGATTTTGTTTTAGCCAGTGATGGGGCATTGATGTTTCGAGGCAGATTGTGTGTACCCGATGATTTGGATATACAAGACAAGATAGTGTGAGAGACACATAGCTCCGAGTACTCACTCCACCCAGAAAGTACAAAGATGTACAAAGACCTCAAACAAAATTACTGGTGGCCAACCATGAAAGTCACAATAGCTCTGTATGTGGCGACTTGTCTCACATGCCAAAAAGTAAAAGCTAAGAGGCATTGACTTTATGGTACTCTTCAGCCACTCCCAGTACTAGAATGGAAGTGGGAAAGGATTACAATGGACTTTGTCACTGGACTACCATGTACACCTAAGGGGATGGACGTGATATGGGTGATCGTTGATCGGCTTACTAAAACTGCTCATTTCATTCCCATCAAGACCAAGTTCTCTATGGCCAAACTAGCACAACTTTACATGGACAACATAGTGCGCTTACATGGAGTGCCAGTGAGCATTGTATCAGATAGGGACCCGAGGTTTACTTTCAGATTTTGAAAAAGCTTCCAGCATGCCTTGGGATCACAGTTGAATTTGAGTACTGCTTTCCACCCACAGACTGATGATCAGTCAGAGCGAACTATACAGATATTAGAAGACATGCTTAGGGCATGTACAATGGAAATGTGTGGTAGTTGGGAAGAATATATACCCCTTATGGAGTTTGCCTATAACAACAGTTACCAAGCTACAATTGGGATGGCTCCGTATGAGGCGTTATACGGCAGGAAGTGCAGAACTCCTTTGTATTGGGATGAGGTAGGTGAACGTCGAATGTTAGGACCTGAGATGATACAGATGACTTGTGACAAAGTCGACGTTATTCGAGAACGGATTAAAGCAGCTCAGTCCCGTCAAAAGAGCTATGCGGACACCCGCAGAAAAGACATTGAATTTCAGCCAAGAGAAAAGGTATTTCTCAAGATCTCTCCTACTAAAGGGTTACAAAGGTTTCACAGAAAGGGGAAGTTGAGCCCAAGATACATTGGACCATTTGAGATCTTAGCCCGGGTTGGCTCAGTAGCCTACATGCCTGCTCTGCCACCTTCACTTGGGGATGTTCATAATGTATTCCATGTATCCATGCTAAAGCGATACGTTCATGATCCCTCTCATGTATTACCCGTGGAGCCAGAATACCTTGAAGCTGACATGACCTATACAGAGCAGCCAGCTGAAATTTTGGACCGAAAGGTGAAGACCCTTCGCAACCGCTCCATTTCCTATGTAAAGGTGCGATGGGCTAATCATTCACTTGAAGAAGCATCTTGGGAGAAAGAGGATGAAATGAGAGCCAAGTACCCTCATCTTTTTGATCAACCAGGTACGCAATTTCGAGGACGAAATTTTTCAGAAGGGGGGGTAAATGTAATACACTACTTTTTAAACCCGGTCTGATTACACGGATTGACCCAGTTTAACTATGCAGGACCCGAACCGGAGAGAATTAGAGCGGGTTCCTTATGGACTATGATGGCAAGAGTGATCTTAAACACCGGCTGGCCTGACAAGTCCGAGCCAGTGCCAGAAGAGACGGGAATACCCAAGCCATGTACATGCACCTATCATAAGGCCATGTACGGATAAAGCAGGTATGTAGCCGTATATTAAGGTGCATACATATATTACATCATACGCCAAGAGTGAGATTCGTGCCGAGGGCCGAATTCTGTCAAAATCTCAAGTTTTGGCCCTCAGGTGGGCGGACAGGTGGGCGCATCCACCCACCTGAGTGACCCACCCATGTGAATTACTTAGTATTTTAAAGAAGTATATATAGCATTTATACTTTTCTTTTCTTTTCTCATTTATGACACTCGTACGTTGGTGAGAAGAGTAAAGAGGAGAGAGAAAAGAAAGGAAAGAAGAAGAGAAGAGAAGGAAGAGGAAGAAGAGATGGATTTCAGCGGCGCCGAGGCTTGATCTTCCCATTCCGACGCCGGAAGAGTGATCTTCAACACTAGATCTACATTTAGAGGTGAACAAAGTTTGGGTTCCTTAAACCTTCACCATACCCAAGTAAAACCCTTGATTTGGGTAGGGTTTCTTGAGATCTTGTAAATCCCCCTTGAAATGATGAATCTAAGGTTTAATAGATGATTTATGTGTTGATCTTGAAGGATTTGAAGAAGTATTTACAAGGTTGGAGAAGCATTGTGGATTTGAAGTGATTTTTGGGGTTTGAAGGTATTCTTGAGCAAAGAAGGTAAGATGGCTTCCCATTCCTTAAATCTAACCTAGATCTAGGTCAGAACCATCCTATAAGACCTTGAATGGGTGAAAAATGGGTTTGGAAAAGCCCCATTTGAATCCCCAAAGATTGAGGGAAGTTGGGAAGAAACAGCAGGTTCCCCGCCAAGACCGGTGGGCCATCTAGCCTGCCTGTGGGCACCCGCCTAAGAGGGCAGGGCCTCGGGCACAACCGGCGGGCCAGACTGGCGGGCCACCCTACCCGTCGGTCTTGGCAGACCCCCTGGCCCAACCGGTGGGCCAGACCGGTGGGCCAACAGATGGGCCGACCTACCCGCCGGTCCAGACCGGTGGGTCTGACTGGTGGGTCAGACAGGTGGGTTGTCCGACCCACCCGAGAGGCTCCGAATGTGATTTTTTCGTCTGATTGGACCTAAATTGGACGTGTGACCTTCTTTTAGGATTCTAAATATGATCTTGTCATTGGATCGTGTTAATCTTGATTCCAAAGTGGTGAAGTACTAACCCCGCTCACTCATGATAGGTTCACCAAATCCTACGCTTTTCGTACCGAACGGGAGTCCTTGCACACTACAGGTAAGTGGGGAGAGGACGTTTGGCCTTGTTTCAAGGCATTGTTTGGCATTCATTTAATTGTATCTCGTCTAGTCATGCCATCATGAAAATGCTATGTAGATTAGTCATCCTCACATGGTTATGCATGGGTGTTGTGTTTATTTTCTAAATGCTAAGTGATAATATGCTTCTGTGATGAATGTTGACATCATTGTGTATGATGCATTAATAGACTAGATGCCGTAGTCGGCTTGGAAATGAGTGCATTGGTGGCCTGTGGTATGGGACGTGATGACACTATGCAATCGTACTATTGTCATATAGGAGCATGCGGTTTAGGATTATCACCTTCCCGTGCTACAACCCTTCCCAACAGGGGTTAAGGTGTTGGGTTATCATTTGGGGGGAAGCAGTGGTCGCGGTTGTCGGGTCACTGTGGCGGTTAGACATTACGCCCGGCTGGTCATTAGGACAGTCGGCAACCCCGGTGGTATATTCAAGAGGGCCAATCGTGCTGCTTTTAAATTGCTGGAGTCAGCACCTTTAATTTATGTCATTTATTTTATGTTGAGAGCCAGTGGTCGGTATGTTTTTATTTTTTTGAATACTCACGGTGGGCCTTCTCCGACAGCCCTATGGGCGTATCGCAGGATGGAGTTCGCAGCTCGTACCCGGAGTATACGTGCACTGTGGCTGTAGTAGCACTAAACCAAAGACTTAGTAATGTTGCTTAGGTGGATGTGATTTAAAATGTATTGCATAGCATGTAGTGCATATGATTGTGATTTGTTGTGTGGACTGCGGTGTGGTTCATCTTTCCACTTACTGAGCTAGTGAGCTCATCCCACGTGTGCACCTCTTTTAGATGATTTTGCAGGTCATCAACCAGATGAGCACGGGGCGGGTCCCACGATTGAGTTCCCTGAAGAGGACTGGTGGGCCCCTGAGGAGTTAGAGCATGGCACTGACTGCTCATGCGAGAGTTGTGCTGCGGGACCGCAATTCTGATACCGAGCTGAGCTCCACTTCTGATGCCGGGCTGAGCTCCACTTTGCTGCCGAGCCGAGCTCTACCTTGTGAAGCCGAGCTGGGCTCAACCTTTAATACCGAGCTGAGCTCTAGGTTCTGATACTGAGCCGAGCAGTATACTCTAATTTTCATGATTTCTTTTATGTACTTGATATGTGAATTGTACTTTCATTGTGTAAATATCATGCCTTCAGGCCCACATGTATATAACTATTGTATCACAATTCGGGTATCAAGTATTATAGGGATATTCATAGGTAAACCAAGTCTTCCACTGATCTGATAAGATTTTATTAGTTGTGTGTATGATGTGGTGGAATATAGTATCAGATGATCCTGGCAGGTTTGGGGTAAACCGGTGTTAACCCGGTCACTGACCCGGTTCGGTGTGAACGGGGTGTGACACTATAACTGTAAGACGGCATCCGCGGAAGCGATTTGGATTGTCCTACCGGTAGGGTTGACCATTCAAGAAATAATTAATACGAGGGTTTCGATCATTACTTGAAACTCCACAAGTGCAGAGCCTCCACATGATCTTAGCCCTTTCACAATGAGTCTTTTCCACACGTATAACTTTGCATTCCCTTGGATCCAAGCTCCTCCACAATAGTCAGGGTTTTCATAAAACCGAGTCATCATACTCGATCACTCAAAGAGGAAGAGAGAGATGGGAGAAGCGTTTTCTAGAGAAGGGTGAGAACCGTGAGAATTGTTCTCTCGTATCACTTCACGTTGTTTTTGGTTAGCCAATCTTATATATTTTTGGTCAATTAGAATCCCCTATTAGTTAGTGTTTTAGTAACATCCAACTAAGTAATGGGTCTCCTGTTGGGAGCCAACAACTAAACCAAAACCAATCTTATCATAAAAGATAAGATCAAATTTATTAGGAAAATAAATAATATAAATTCTTTTCCTACCAATAGAAAAATAAATAATATAAAATTATTTTTCCTAACAATCTCCTCCATCTTAATATGAGATCTCATCTCTTATGAGGATCCAAAATCTTAGATCACAAAAAGAATTCATGACTATTAAAATATTGTACATATAGGTTGAACTTATAGGAAAGGAGTAGGACCCCATTGGGATCCCACCTGGCATACTATGCATCTTAACAATATTGTATTCATAATACAGAGTTAATCAACACATGTGATGCTAGGTAGATTTAACAATCATTACCCAATTTAAGTAGATTATTACGCATCAGTCCCTCCACAATACAATATCACATTATAGACTATAGGGCATGTGTATACTGTCATATCCCCAGTCTATAGAAAATTTTTCGGAGATTCTGTAATTCTGATTGGACCAAAGAAAATCTTTTCAAAATTATTTATGAAAATAACTATTAATAAATAATATTAATTTTAAAAATTTTGTAAACTATTTACAAAAATGCCACCGGTACTGGATTTATGTCCAATCAAGTACAGTTGTTCTCTCTCCTTGATTTTCTCCCAAAAAGGGTAGCGGATTCTTTGTTAGGAATTTCTTTCAAATATAACCAAACAATACGAATCCAGTACACCGATATATAGTCAAGGAGACATCAACCATCGGTGCACCAAAACTCATAATATGTGATAGCATCGATAAGAACCTCTCAGGTTAAAGGACTGATCGTACACTACTTACAAGAATTTCGT
>NC_056567.1:15963015-15973246 GCF_013358625.1 Macadamia integrifolia
CCCCATGGTCCACTTCAATTGTGCCAGATGTATGGGTGATGTGGCAATTTGTTCATGTGGAAATATTAGTTATACACCATATTGATTAGCCATGTATATTCAATCAAATAGTCCAGCCGCCTGCATTTATGTCCATGCATCTTTGTATTTTTGGATGTCTGTTTATGTCCATGCACCCTCCTACAGTCCCCAGCTTTAATTTACCACTTTGCAAACCCCATTTATGACCCATCCAATATTCAAGTAGCAGATATTTGGAGAACTATCCCAATTTTTTTTTTTTTTTTCATTCTTTAAAATCTTACAAGAAAGAGCATTGTTACAGATACAAGGACAAAGCATAATTTGGCACAATTGTTGTATTGCCATGTGATAACTATTTATTTTTATGTAAATGGCCGTGTGATAATTGTCATTGGTAAATTGACCAAACTATATCTTAACGAAGAAAGTTTTCAGTACAAGAGCATGTGCATCCACCCTTGTGTCTGTCACTCTCCTTCTCCCTATAAAAAATGACCACTCTTTGCCCCAATAGCTTGAAGGGAAGGGAAGGGAAGGGAAGGGAAGGAAAGGGAGATGCAAATTGGATGTCGTGTAGGCGTGGAAGCCACTCTCCCAAAGAAAGTAAACTCCCCCATATCTTAATTAAGGGTAGGCAAAATATAATCGAATCAATGTGTAAGTTCTTAAATCCTTCCACATATTTGAAGGGTAAGAAATTTGACATTGATGAGGTTGGTTCTTTGACCCAAAAATTAATAAATAAATATTAAAGGTGGAAAAAAATAAACCAATATTAAAAAAAAGTAGTATGTGGGAACTAGATGGAGTTGAATTACCCGTTTACTTGCTTGAGTTCATATCCCGTTAATCCTCCTACCACATTCAAAGCTTCCTTCCAACACTTTCTAGTTTCAACATCAAATGTCTCCTCATGTTTTTTGAAAGATCCTTTAAAACTTCCAGTCTGATGGCGAACATCTGTTGGCTCAACATCATCCAAGAATATTGGCAGAATTAGTTGACAATTGGATCTATCGCATCGAACAATCTCAACTTGTTCCATGAGACACCATTTGCTATCCGCATAGCCTTTAGAGAAGACGGGAATCGAGATTTTAGATCCTCTGATTGCTTCGAGGAGAGCTGATCTGATCTCTTCTCCACCACACAGTTCTTCGTTATCCATAAACACATTAATTCTTTCTCTTTTCAGAGCTCTGTGAAGGAAGCCAGTGAAGTTATTGCGTGTATCTTTACCCCTGAAATTGAGAAACACATCATAGTAATTAGTGAATGATCCAGAGGAGGAAGAGGAAGAGGAAGAGGAGGAGAAAGCCCCAATATCATGTGACGGTGCCATAAGGTTTTGCAGTTGCAGTCGCAAAGATGATGTCAAGAGGTAATGTAGTTTCAGTCTTTCCCTTTTATCTTTCTTTTTTTTCCATTAAAGCCGGAAATGCAGAACCTTTTTCTTTTTCGTGGGGATCGTGAAGTAAAATCTATTCATTTCGTGACGAACACGTAATAGTAGAAAAGGCCTTTCGGCTACGGAATCTGCCAAAGCGTTTTCCTCTAGGAGACCGCTGCTAATGGCCAAGGCTTCCCTTTGATTTTTGCAAATATAGGCTCTCTCCCTTGTAGTTACGGATAACATACAACACCCAGACCACAGTGTTCATGGTTGCTGCTACTAGGGCTCCACATAATCTGCACAGGGGAAGGAGAAGGGGAACTGGGACTAGCCACTGATGGAGGCATTGCGCTGTCAGATTTTCGGTTAGGAACTCACAATGAGAAAGCGTCAATAAGAACTCAGAAATGATTATTATTATTATTTTTTCCTCAAGGTATAAATCAATTGGGAAAATGGTTTTTATGGGGAGTGTGGTCCATGCACTTAGACACATGAAGGCGAAATGACTGACATGCCCTCTATAACTAGGAAATGACCCCTCTTTGATGCTTCCTCATGTTAGAATGTGAATTTGAAACCAAAAGTGTTTATCGAAATTGAATAGAGCCGTTTACATTGAAATTGTAAAATTGTTCAATAAATGGTTCGGTTCTAGTTTCAAGTTTAAGATCGATTAGTTAAATGGGTTGGGTTAGTTTTAACCGTTTAACCCATTGGTTTCAAACCGAATTGACACCGTGAAAATCGAACCATTGAAATTGTCAAAATCTATCCTATTAACCTATATAATGATTAAATATATGATTGTTTTAACAAAACATAATGGTTTAATTTAGGGAATAATTAAGGACCACAGAGGCTGTCCAAGAGTCTATTCAATAATTTACTCTTACTATGTAGTTAAATCCTTACTTGTTTAATGACTCATTTAATTTCATACAAGATTGAAGCATTTATCAACAAAAGCAAATTTTAGTAAATATGCTAATAAACTAGTAAATCGATTGCTAACCGTTTAGAAAACGTAGGGAATAAACTGCGATTAAAACCGACACCGTTTAAAAATCATGGAATCAAAATCATTTACTAAACGGTTGCAGTTTAAGAAGGTGCAACCATTCAGTAAATGATGTGATTTTAATTTCAACCACATAAAAAACCATATCATATACACTAAAATTGAACCAATTAACATGCTTGGAGCTCATGTGTTGCGCAAGAGACACACTCCCAGTTCCCTACGGGATACCCCAATTTTTTCTTTATTTTTTAATTCCTTCTCTTTCCTTTTTTCTTTTAAACCAAACATAGCAGGCTAGTGTCAACATCGCTGTTCAATCACATTGCCCATCATGTATAAGATAATTTATCTGTTCTCTTATCAATAGTTTTTATATTATTTCTTATGCAAAACAAAAAAATTATTATTAAAATATTAAAACATTTTATATCAAAATTGAAAATTTTAACCACAGATTCGTGATAAAATGATGATTTAGACAATATATGCAGTAAATCTAAACCCCATCATACCATCAATAACATTATCATATGACCTAAAAGTCACTTGCCTTGAAACACCTTCCAAATGCAGGGTGAAAACCCATTCATTTCCATACTTTTACAGTACTTTTTTATATTCAATTTCAAAAATCCTTATGACGAGCACTCTAGAGAATTCGTACTCAAAGAATGATCAAAATTAAAAAGAAAATGTGGAGAGGAAAATTCTTTTACAAATTATAATGGTACTCACACGGAAGAAGCTTCTTTTTTTTTTTTTTTCCTGTTAAAAGTGAGGTGCACTCTATTCCAAAGCATATCGGAGAAAGAATGCTCTTTACCTACATGGGGTCACCAACCAAAGGTAGAACAATGGGTTATTTATATCAACCCAATTAACCTTTTGATAATTGATGTCGAGACTTTAGACCCTAAGTTCAATAAAATGGTAAATTCATTCGGTCTTTCTGCTTGCCACTTATTGCTCAGGTGAGTCATGAGTATGGATTCCGAAAAAGGAAGAATTTTCGAGACAGTTTCTTCCTTTTGTAATTGGTCTATTTGGTGGGGTTAATAAAAGACATCTACTTTAATTAACACCTCTATTTTCCCTTAATAGTGCCGTGGTGGGACTATTTTTTACAACTAATAGCTGTCTAGCAAACTTCTCAGGTGAGCTTCTGAAACAAAGGATCCGATGAAACAGGCTTAAGGCTTTTATTATTGGCGGGGCCCATTTTTTTCAACCAAAAGAACTGCTAACAACTCTGGTGTTAATGTTTGAATCCGGTGTGAACCTCAAAAAAATTCTTTTTTTGGTCAGAAATAGACTTATTTAATCAAGCTTGTTTAACTCAAGGTATCCAAATTACAAACTTTAGATAACTAAGGAGTGGAGTTTGGTCAAACTGTTTTACATGTACAAAGCAAGGCCTTCCGAGTCAAGAGTCAGTCACACTGTTAATCTCCCAGAAAATATAACAGAATGAACAATTCATAAAGAAAGAGACTAAGTGCTTAATGTCATGAATTAATATTCAGTACATCGAAAGGCAGGGGAGAAGCATTAGTGGTAAGGAGAGCAAAATATTTGCAGTCCAATTCCACCTCCAAGTCATCAATATCTTCTGCAACAATAAAGAATATCACATATGAAGGCCAAGGTTTTGCCTCGAAGCACAGAGAAGAAGGAAGCTGGAATGGATATCGCTACCATGGGATTTCATAGTTACAAATCACACAACCGATGCCCCCTTTTGTATCAGTCAAAGATGCATCTGAATTCAGCTCAAAATAGCAATGCTTAGGAATGGACCATTATTCTCCGATTCGGACAATGTGAGAAGGAGTTTTATAATTATTCTACTAAGTAGAGCTAAAGGCCTCATTAAACTTCTGAAAGGGAGTCGCTCGTTCAATTGAATAACTTCCTTGGAGATTTGAGGAAAATCTTTCTACCTTTCAACCACCATCATGGGGTCATTAAAATATTTCTCTATTGAACGAAGTCAATGGCAATAATAACCCATTTCAAGCCCAATATATATACCCTTTCCAAGACCCATCACAACACAAATTACATCATGGGTCGGTCTGGTTGAGGTCTATGTTTTAACCGGAATTTGTCTTAGTTCTTGGGGTTGGTCTTGGTCCAATGTAGACATGTAAACCAATTAACCATGTTTTAAGACACTTTGGTTAAATTAAAAACCACCTAGACCAATATGAATTCTCAGAACACAACAGATTTGATTCTAACACAAGTTGAGGTTTCATCTCAAAGGCATTTCCAGAATAAGATTTTGACTTTGGGGAAGGACTTGTAATTCCCACAAACATTTCAAGTGATTTCAAGGTTCCCACTATGGGACAAATTTACTTGATTCATAGTAGGTACAAGTCATTTCCACTTCGAAAAGGGTGGGAGTCTCAAGAAAGATACAAAGGTGATGTCAAGGGGATTTGAACCTAGGTAAGATGCTTCTTGAGGCATTTTACCCACCACTACGAATCACAAATGGACCAAACCCCTTTATTGCCGATTTCGACTTTCAACATTTGAGCTGCTATAGGGAATAATGAGTTCAATAGTTCAAAAATTCAGGCCTTACTGGCATAAAAAAATCCTAATAACTTGGTTTACATGTTGCTCGTCTAGACACTACATGGTTGTGGCTCTCATGAACAGTTGGGATTCTTGATTGCATATCAGCCATAAGAGACTGCAGGCCATGACTCCGATTAATATATATCAAGAACAAATATGTATCCATCAAATATATTTTCTCATCCACTCAATGTAAAGACACTGCTCAATCAGGAGTGACGTTAGGGTCAGACAAATTAGATGAGAATCTCCAAAAAGTTTCATACGGCCTAAGCTCCAGAAGGATTATCATATATATATTTTTTTCTTCTAAATTTCCGCTGATAGATCATATATATTAAGGGTAGAAAAAAGAGTGAAGAACATACAATGACTGTTACGAGACAGATACAACTACATCAAAATCGAGTCAGCCCCACCCACCTTCGGCATTGCCATCAGCAGGAGGGACCAACTTGCAGGCAAACTACAAAACAATTATGCAGAAATACGAAACCTCGGCCTTTCTTGCGCATCTTGTTGCGACTCACTTTGCATTGATGAAGGGAAAACTATCATACGTGACGAGTCTTCCAGTGTTTCTGCTGATCTGGCTTAATAGTCCGCACTCGGATTAGCCTCTCTATATCAATGGGATATCTTCCACCAAATAGAAGCAAGAAAATACTAGAGATCAGCCACTTCTGCTGCACAAACCAAGGCACCAACCCCTTGGAAATCAAAATCACCATTGCCGTAGAATCACACTCCATCCATAGGTTACGAACTCCATGTTCCTGTGCAGAAATGAATAGAGAGAGAGCCACTTTAGCACCCAAATTTCAGCTTCAAAGCTTGTTTTAATTCCCAGAAATTTTTGGAATGAGAATAATCCTAGCTTGGTTATCTCAGAGAACACCACCTACTCCAGCTTTTCTTGGGTTTCTCAAGGAACAACCATCAACATTAAGCTAGAGGACACCAAGTTCCAGAAGAAGCACCTGCCTCCAACACTCTCTCATTCTCTTACTCATCCTCTCCTCCTCCTGTTTAGGGACTGGCTCAGATCCTTCAAGTCAAACTGTACAATTAGGAATAGAAAGCAAATGAAAACTCCAAAATTTTCCAACATTATGACCCTTCCCAGACCCAGCAGTGACGAGAGCCTCGTACGAGGAATTTTCATCCCCTCTTTTAGTCTTTTTAGGATAGTTATACCAAGGATCTAACTGGTACTCAACTACCTATCCACAAACAACAAAATGGAAAAAAGGAAAATAAATTTTTATGTTGGAGAATTCTATTTCAAAAAATATACCTCATAACCCACTAATTCAAATTTCCAGTCCACTGTGCATAAAAAAAAAATAAAAAAATAAAAAAAACCTGATTACCACCTCATCATGTCCATGTTGTTTAATTAGAATTTTAGACCAGTAAAGAACACTTCCCCAATCCCCCACCTTTTTTTTTCGCCAATTGTCGGGGATAAGTAACAAAGTTAGATTAGAATGCAAATGGAGTCTACTAACCTCATGGGTTTTGGCACCTTAGTTGGTGGCTCCTAATCAAGCTCCAGATGGACCACCTGCCTCCTCATCCACGTCAAGACGTGCTCTCTTAGTAGCCCTCAGCATTCCCTCATTTGTTGAAGGGTGGGAGTCTCTATTATCACCATCTTCATATGAAGAAGGGTAGGAAACTATCTTCATCTCTTCTCCAGCATCATCATCGTCATCGTGGTATGACCATCTAAAGAAATCTGCAACCATCCCAGCACTACTTTCTTGGTTGGGAATTTCCTGCTCAGGTTCTGTATTTTCCAACAATATGAGCTTCCAGAATTTCACTTTACAATCGTAACCACCCTTTACTATTATTTCCTCAATAGCATCTATTCCTTCCAATGGAAACCCAAACAATTCAAACCCTTTGAACTGGTGAATGTAGATCATATCTCTTTCACTAGTAAATTCAATGCTCTCAATTGTAATTTCAAAATCACACAAGGTCCTTCTTCTATCTTTTCGACGGATTGAAGCTGTAAGTTTAATTAACACCTCTTGCACATTCCCTCGATCCAATGCAAAAACAAGGCATAGAACTAGCTTGTTGTATTTCCCATCATTAACATTCAAGGAATTACTGCTTGAAAAAGGATTGACTAAAAGTGTTCCCTGGTAAAATAAGTGGAAAAGGAAAAGACAGCTCGTCAGTCATCAATTTAAGAAAATAGTTAGAAATTAATTTCCCATGTTGATGTTTTTCTTCCTTTTCTCCTTCTTTGTATGGGCCTAATGACTCTTCATGGCAACTTTTCCTTGTAATATTCTTTTTATTTCCTTTCTCTTTATTAAAAAACAGAAGAAGAAGAAGAAGAAGAAGACAGAAATGACCTTGCCAAGTATCTTCCCTGGAGCATCTGTTATGGTCTCATAAATAGATATGGCAAACCATTCCAAGGATTTAGTTTCCTCGAGGCCTCGAATCTCCTCCAACTTTTTGCATTTAAATAGACATGTTTCCCTCAAATTCTTGAGGTTTGACAAACTTGGAAGTTTCTGTAATGAAATGCAATTTACAACATCCAAGCGGGCTAAAGTCGAGGGAAGCTTAGGGAGTGACTCAATGGTGTCGCACTCATGCACGGAGAACTCTTCCAAGGATCCTGATCCCCCAAGGCCTCGAATCTCCTCCAACTTTTTGCAATTACGAAGTCTTAATTCCCTCAAATTCTTCAAGGTAGAAAAATCTGGAAGTTTCTGTAATGAAACGCAATTTCCAACATTCAAGTCAGATAAAGCCAAGGGAAGCTCTGAGAGTGACTCAATGATGTCACACTCATACAAGGAAAGCTTTTTCAAGAATATTGTTCCCCCAAGGCCTCGAATCTCCTCCAACTTTTTGCAATCATAAATTTTTAATTCCTTCAAATTCTTTAGGCTTGACAAATCTGGAAGTTTCTGTAATGAAAAGCATTTTCCAACCTCCAAGCGGGCTAAAGTTGAGGGAAGCTCTGGGAATGACTCAATGTTGTCGCACTCATACATTAAAAAATCTTCCAAAGATTCTGTTTCACCAAGGCCTCGAATCTCCTCCAACTTTTTGCAATTACTTAGCTTTATTTCTCTCAAATTCTTTAGACTTGAAAAATCTGCAAGTTTCTTTAATGAAATGCAAATTCCAACTTCCAAGTAGGTCAAAGTTGAAGGAAACTCTGGGAGTGACTCAATGGTGTCGCACCCATACATGGAAAACTCTTGCAAGGATTCCATTCTCACAAGTCCACAAATCACCTCCAACTTTTTGCAATCACCAAGTCTTAATTTCCTTAAATTCTTTAGGCTTGAGAAATCTGGAAGTTTCTGTAATGAAATGCAACTTTTGACCTCCAAGAAGGTTAAAGTTGAGGGAAGCTCTAGGAGTGACTCAATAGTGTCACACAAATACACCAAAATCACTTCCAAGGATTTCATTCCCCCAAGGCCTTGAATCTCCTCTAACTTTTTGTAATTTTGAAGTCTTAATTCCTGCACATTCTTTAGGCATGACAAATCTGGAAGTTTCTGTAATGAACTGCAATTTCCAATATTCCAGCAGGTTAAAGTCGAGGGAAGCTCTGGCAACTTTTTTAGTAACTTGCATCCATTGAGATCAAGTTTTTTGAGCGAACTCTGCCTGCAAATACTGTCTGGAAGTTCTTCAATTTTTGTCCTATGCAAATCAAGCTCAACAAGAGATTTTAGATCACCAATTGACTGAGGCAACTTTTCCAATGATAAGCACTGACCAAGAATTAGACATTTGAGAGAACCTAGCCTGCAAGTACTGTCTGGGAGTTCTTTAATTTTTGTCTCACGCAAATGAAGCTCAACAAGAGATTTTAGATCACCAATTGACTGAGGCAACTTTTCCAATGATACGCACTGGCCAAGAATTAGACATTTGAGAGAACTTAGCCTGCAAATACTGTCTGGGAGTTCTTTAATTTTTGTCCCATGCAAATTAAGCTCAATAAGAGATTTTAGATCACCAATAGATGTGTCTAAATTAACTATGCGTTTACACGCTCTAAGATCCAATCTCTCTAGGTAAGGAAACCATGAAAAATCAGGGGATTCAAATAGATGCTGACAATGCTGGAGACGGAGAACTTTTAACTTTTGGAACCGCTGCCAAACAAATAAATGAATATAAGATACTACTATCCATAACACATGGTAACAAGGTAAGACGTACAATACTATACCTGATTTTCACTTTGGGGCTTTTTTGTCCAAGCTTGTCTAATTTGGCTCCCTGATAGATCCATATAGACCAGTTTCTTGTGATAAAAGTTGTCCTGTACAGTTTCTAGACAACATCTCTTCCAACTGAGCCATCTTAAACTAGAAGGAAGATGGGGGAAGTCTGCTACAAAACATGCTACTTGAATATCGAGGAATCTTAGCTTGGACATCATCGCAAAGTCTTCCTTATGTAGGCATGCTGCAATTTTTTTCTTATTTAGGCATTTATCCCAAGGAAACAACTTATATTTAGAGCGTAGGAGGATGCCTTCAATCTTTTGAGTTCCCTGTGGTGTAAAAAAAAAAAAAAAAAGAGAGATGTAAGGAATACCTCATTGAATGTAGTTTATATTTAGCATGCTTTGTTCTCATGTACTTCATATTAATGTTTCTCAATAAGCTAGGATTAATATACATTTATATGAAATGAAATGGGCCCAAAAAAAAAAATGACATACCTTGCGTTCTTTTAATATTTCCAAGATTTTGTTACAAGACCATAACCTACTACGCTCACCAGGCTCCATCAGGTTTTCTCCGTAAACAATGCCCCTTCCCATGGCTTGAATTTGATCATGCATTCTTAGCCCATCATAGTAATCTATGCTTGGATACTTGTCATAGGATACTTTATTGGTAAACTTTATGAGGGACCTTTGAGTGAGTTTTTTTATTGCTGATACAGGGTTAAAACCACAAGCATCCCATACCGAAATTACAGTTTCTTTCCTCCATCCAACAAAAAAGCATGCAGCATCAAGAAATATAGATTTCTCATTGTCTTTTAGATTATCATAGCTTATCTTTAGTTTTTGGAGAATCTCCTCATGAGGAATTCTTTTCAAATCTTCTAACTTACTTTTCCATTCTTCTTTTTCTCTTATATCACAAAAAGCAGAACCCAACACTTCTAGAGTTAATGGCAATCGTCCT
>NC_056567.1:15978441-15986568 GCF_013358625.1 Macadamia integrifolia
AGGCCAATATATATTACCTCTATAAAATTTAGCCATATTTAGAATATTTTCATCTCTACTTGTTATTATTATCCTATTTCCTGAGCCAAACCAATTGAATTCAATAGCAAAGCCTTGAGTTGAGAACGATCATCCACATCATCAAGAATAAGAAGAACAATTTCTCATTGTAGTTTTTGTTTTATCAATTCTTGTCTGCCGTCAACATTCCATATTTTGCGATCAACTCTCTTTTTGGAGAAACTTCAAACAACTTGTTCTTGAAGAGAAACTAGATCATTTGGTCCTCATGCTACTTCTTTGATATCTGCAAGAAAACAACAAATATGAAAACTCATAAAAATGTGATTGTAGAGAGCTTTTGCAACAATTGTCTTCCCAATACCACCTATACAACAGATTCCCACAAATCGAACATCATTGGAACCAACAGTTAACATACTTAATAGATTTTTTACACGGGCTTCCAATCCAATAGGGTTTTTAACATCACCCAAGCGATTGATACTTGATTCACTCAAAACCTTATCAACAACTAAGTCAATTAACTTTGATTGATTCCTGCATACATTTCATATCAAGAATGAATAAAAATAACAATCTATAAAGTTAAAAATCTTAAGTGAATCTAAACAAATGAAGAATATAAGTTTTGGAATCTGACAAAGTGGCATAAGGGAACACATCACTGAGGTGCAACAAAGTGGTATCATACCTTGGAGTGTAGCAAGTTCATTTCATATGAGAAGGAGAGAGAGAGACACAAAAAAAATAATACAACTAGTATGTGGGAATTAGACCGAATTGAATTACCAGTTTACTTTCTTGAGTTCATATCCCATTAATCCTCCTACCACATTCAACGCGCGCTTCCATCCAACTCTTTATGGTTTAAACATCAAACTTCTCCTGATGCTTCTGAAACGATCCTTCAAAATAACTTCCAGTCTGATTGCTCCGAGGAGAGCTGATCGGATCACTTCTCCACTGCACAGCTCTTCATTATCCATAAACACATTAATTCTCTCTTTTCAGAGCTCTGTGAAGGAGGCCAGTGAAGTTATTGCGTGTATCTTCACCCCTGAGATTGAGAAACACATCTTAAGTGATTGAAGTTTCAGTGCCACCAAACGAAGATGAGGAAGCCCCAATATCATGTGCAATCATGAATTTGCAGTTGCAGAGAAGATGTCCGGTTGTAATGGGGTTTTCAGTCTTTTCTATTTTTTCCCCCATTAAAGCGACTAGGAGTCAATAATGCTATTACGTGTGGGATCCAGCCATGTGTAACAGTAAAGAAAGATTAAGCCAGTCAATCTGTTTTTACATGGATTCTTTTAATCCTTTACACATGGTCGATCTAAACCTTGTCAAATATATCCAATGGTTGAGACTTAAGGCTCATTGTTTCTTGAGACCCATTTTTCAACTAACAGTAGTGCTTGCAAACTCTTGTTGTATGCTTTTTAAATAGAGAATGTTGGTGAAATTTTATTTTTACATTTTTTTTTTTAATACTAGTGGTAAGGTTTGGGGGTGTCAATCCTGAGCCCGTACTGGTAGGCCCGATCGAGCTCAACTCGCTTAAGGTTCGACCTGAATCGGCCAGTTTAATAATGTGTCGGGCTTCATTTACGGTGCAGGCTACTAGCCCGTTGGGCGCCCGACTAGTGCGACTCGTTTAAGAAGCCTGTTTGAACCGAACCATTTAGCCCGACAGACCTGACCCTTTTAAAATGGCCTAAATACCTATTTTACCACTACTAATACAAAATAATAGTAAAGACTTTGTAATAAAAAAACTATGATAGATGATGTTGAACACGGTATAACATCCAACTTTGTAATAAAATAACATATGATCTTTTGAGATGTTTTAATAGGGAGTGAATGAACGACAGATAATTCTTGTGGAGAACAAACACTGTGGAGAAACAACCATGATCTCATATATGATTAACTGTGGAGAGTTTATGAGTGACATTTACTTTGTTCAAATGGAATATTTTTGTACATTTAATCCACTTAAAAAAGGATTTTAGGGGGAGCACGCTTAGAGGCCGTTTAGACTTAAGTAGGTTCGTAGCCTGTTTAAGACCGATTAAGGTAGCCTGATTAAAGCCCGACACCGACCAACCCAATTACAAACCATACCATGCCCCCCAAACCTAGGCCCATTTAAGTAAACAGGTATTCAATGTGCAAGGGTTTCACACCACCAGGCCTGGTTAGGCCTAATCGAGACCGGCCTGACCCGACCGATTAACACCCCTAGTAAGCTTACTCTATTACAACTGATGGCCGTTGGTTCAAATCATAGAAATATCCTCCCTGCTATGTCTTGACTACGTACATCAGCCCCTCTCCTTATGCTACTATAGTAAAAGTCTTGTGCACTAGCTATGCCCTTTTATTCTTTTGAAGGCACGTGATGTGAGAGTTTGAATCAAATTTTGTGTCACTTTCACGGTCTAATCCAAAATACCATAATTTGGAAAGAGGATATTTTGTGTTACTTCTGAAAATAATGTGTAATCCTAAATGCTATCATATGGAAGAGGATTTTTTTTGCTTTACCAAAAGGAAGAAGAATGATGAGGAAATTGTGTCTTTTATGTGTAAGTTGATCTTGACTCTTGATCACACCACACCTTGCAAGGACTCGCCTTTCTGATAGAGGAAAACCTGCGAAAGGAGTTCTTGTAGGCCTTGTCATGTATATATTCTTGTTAGACCTTGTCTTTCACATAAAAGGAAAAATGTTGAAGGAAATCCATTGTTGGTGTATGATGTCTTGTATTTCATCGCAGTTTAATCCAGAGAGTACTGGTGCAGCACCTAGACAGTCAAGACGGCAGTCCCGCTAGCCGGTTAGCGGGCCGTGGGGGTTGCAAGGGGGGCAGGAGGCCCCCTGGATAGCAGGGGGTGTAGGGGGGCACAGGCCCCGCTCGAATTTTTTATTTGAGGGCAATTGTAGTTTAATCCGGATTAGGGTGGCAATTGTAGTTTAATCCGGATTAGGGTTTTTTCTCGCTCTATATTTGTAGCGAGAGTTTCTTTCTCTGTAATGCAAGCAATACTGAGAGGTGTGAGGACGAGCGTTGTAACCCTATTCTCCATTGATAGTGAAGTAGGATCTCATCTCACCGGGGACATAGGCAACTTTGCTGAACCTCGTAAAATCCGTGTGTATTATTTGTTTTGTTTTTCCATTATCTTCTGCATCTTTTTAGGGTTGCGTTTCTACACCCATGTCCCTCATCACTCGGCTGGTTCTGAGCTTTAATGAATACACCTTATTATCGCTCGCTGCCTGCCATACGGGTGTTTCGACCTGAGGTCTATAATCACTATCATGGATCACTCTAGTCTTCAAGGACATGAATGATGATTGGGTACCTGTTCTGGTCCGGCTTCGTGAAGATTTCTAATCTCAAATATTGGGATTGGTTTAATTGATACCAATTTGATATTGATCCCAATCAGTCAAAATCGGTCTGGATCTGTCAAATTTACCTTTTACTTTTTAATAGAAAAGCCGGTTATTATTATTTTTACCCTTGGATCGTACCAGTTGATCGGTTTATCGGTGGTCTCGATGGAGGGGAGAGTGAAGACTTACAGGGGGCACAGAAACCTTGTTCAATGAACACTTATTGTAGCTTGAGAGCTGTGATTGTTTTCGCTCACAGGCAAAAGAACAGAGGTTGCTAACAAAAAGCAGCACGATTGAAATTATAAAGTAATAGAGCTTAACCGTTTGTTTTGTTCCCAAATGAAATGGGTTGGAGGCTGCTTAGAAGTGCAGGTTTCCTTGCCTATCTAAATAAAAAAAGGTGATCTCTTTCCTCTTCCTTTCTCTTCTCGATGTGGGTGCTTGCTTCATGATAGTATAACTGTGTTTTGCTATCATTTTAGTTCTTCTGCTGGTGAATCTATCAGAATACAAAACCCATCAGTCCCCCATTTCAGAAGTCTTGATGATTTATTGCTTCTCTTTGACGGCTTGGTCGGTAATCAACCTTTCCCATCGATTCAGGTTTTCAATCGACTGTTAGGGGTCATTTCCAAGATGAAACAGTATCCCACAGTTCATTCCCTGTTTAAACGGATGGTCTCCTTAGGGATTCATCCCGATTTGTCTACTCTGAATATCTTAATCAATTGCTTAAGCCACTTGAGTCGGGTGGATTTTGGTTTCTCTGTATTGGGTAGCATCCTGAAAAGTGGTTATGAACCAGATGTTGTTACATTGAGCACTCTGATTAAGGGGCTCTGTTTGAAGAATGAAATTGGCCAGGCAATGGAGTTTTTCTACAAAATGGTGGAGTTAGGGTACCCGTGTAATGAGGTCACTTATGGAACAATAATTGATGGGCTTTGCAAGAGTGGAGATCCTGTTAAGGCCCTTGTGTTACTCAGGGAGATAGAACAGAATGGTAGGTGTAACCCAAACATAATCTTGTATAGCATGATCATAGATGGTCTCTGCAAAATGGGGCTGGTAAACGAGGCTATGAACCTCATCATAGAAATGAAGGGCAGTGGCATCTCACCAAATGTTGTTACTTACAGCTCTCTGATTCGTGTTCTGTGTAATTTTGGGCAGTGGAAAGAAGCTGCAACCCTTTTTGATGAAATGAATAATGGAATCAGACCAGATACTGTAATTTTCACCATTATGATAGATGGTCTTTGCAGAGGAGGGAGGTTAAGGAAGCACGTGCACTGTTCAATATAATGCTTCGAGAAGGTGTGGTGCCAAATGGGTTTACTTACAATTCCTTGATTCATGGCGTATCAATTCTGGCCAGTGGAAGGAAGCCAGCCAGCTGTTCCATGAGATGTTGGAAGGGGGAATTTCACCAGATGTAGTTACCTTCAATATATTGGTTGCTGCTCTTTGTAAAGAAGGGAATGCCAAAGAAGCTCATGAGCTCTTTCATTTAATGATTCAGAAGGGTGTGGTGCCCGATTTAATCAGATGCAGTGACTTGATAGATGGATATTGTTTACTGGGTCAAATGGATGAGGCGATGGAGTTCTTTACTTCCATTATAAGCTGGGTATATGAGCCTAACACCATTACTTATAGTGCACTAATTAATGGCTATTGCAAGTGCAGGAGAATGGGTGAAGCCTTCCAGCTCTTTAAAGAACTGCCTCACAAGAGAATAATCCCTGACACTATTACTTATACTTCTCTTATTCAAGGATTTTTCCTTGAGGGCCAAGTTGGGTATGCTCTGAAGGTTTTCAAAGAAATGCAAGTTCATGGGCACAACCCAGATCAATGCACATATTCTACATTGATCAGCAGGCTATGCAAATGCAAGCGTATTGATGATGCACTGAAATTGTTTCATGAAATAGATTCTAAAAACATTAATATTATTACTTACGGTGTCCTTCTTGATGGAATGTGGGAGGCATGTATGCTAAAAGAGGCTGAAGAATTGTTCAACTCCGTATCTGCCAAAGGATTGGAGCCTAATATTAAAACATATGGCATAATGATCAAGGGATTCTGCAAAGAGGGTATGTTGAGCAAAGCTTGGGATTTGTTCATGAAATTGAAAGAGAAGGGTTGTCCTCCAAATAATGTGACTTATAATCTCTTGGTTCATGGATTTCGTAAAAAAAAAAAGAGACCAATAAGGCATTTGAGCTTCTGAATGAAATTTCTCAGAGAGGCTTCTTACCTGATGCAAAGACTGCATCTCTGATAGTGAATTTGCTTGCAGATGGGCAGTCTAAATGGGAATGTTTTGAAAGACTTCGCAAATTTGTGCCAAATAAAAACTGATAGGTGTTATTTCAATGCCCATTAGGTTTGGTATTATGAAGAAGTGATATGCTTTGAGTATGTAAGATGTAGGAGACAGCCCAAATGCCACATGCTCAAAGAATTTCATCACTGTTGTAAGATTGTTCTAGCAAAGCTGGAGTCTTGTTCAGTTCGCATATCTTTGCTGCATCCATTGAATGCATGCTAGGACCAGTGAAGTAAGTTTTCTTCTGCATTTTATGAAGATTCTTTTCAAAATTTCTCAGCTCTAAGGTCTATTAACATTCATGTTTGTGAACCTATTAATTTCTGGCTAAAAATAACAGACACTTTCTTCTGACTTAAGTACAAGCAGCTCATGACATGCGTTTCATGTTCTGTTAGTTTCACCAGTAGAAAGAGGGGATGCTAGTGAATTAAGCAGGTTTTAGTGGAATGGCTCTGGCTCATGTCCCCTCCCTACCAGCCTTTGCTTCTGATCCATACCCAAAACATATTCCTAGTTGATGTCTTCCTTTGTTAGTATAGGCCAAAGTACATAAAGAACTGTAAGTGTTTGATGTTAACGTAAGAATGACGTAGACAAGAAGTAGTTTGTTGCCTCTGGAGAATGGATGAAGGAAATGCTCTTTGAAGGATAACTCTGGTAATGATGATAGGATTGGTATATAAGCGTAGAAATGGTAGGAAAAAGTAAACTTTTTTGTTATGTGATTCTTCTCTGTTAGTAAATTCTTTTGCCAAGTGATTCTTCTCTCTGTTGTGAAAAAGACTTCTATGAATGGTCAAACTCTTTTCAGGGAACACATTTCTTGACAACTTCCATGAGATCTGACCAAGGTTGCCTGACGCTCTTCTTTTCTATGGATATCTTTGCTTAGTAGGTGATCATCATAGCTACCGTATATTTACTGTGCATAGAGCAGTAGAATTTACATGAGCAGATTGCTAGCTGTGATGCAGGAGCATCCAAGTGGTTTCCATTTGGTTTGATCTTTCAAAAGATCAAATTAGGGCAGTCTGTTACAATGGGTATTCTCATTTTTTTCTGAATTGGAATCATTCACATGGTATCTGAGACTTCATACAGTCCTAGCAGCCCATCCCTCTTGGCAAAAGGAGAAAATTTATGTAGAGATTTGTAGTCTTGGACTCTTGGTTACTTTGTGGATTATATATGGGAGGAGAGGAACAAAATGATGCTTTTTGGTTGGAAAGATTGATTCAGAAGGTTTGTGAGCTCTTAATGTTACGGATGTTTAGATGGGTGATGACTTCGGAAGGTTTTCATGGCATGCCTTATGACTGCTTCTTGAGGCATTGGGATTGGTGTCTTATCTAGTGACTCATGATTGAATATAATTACATAAATGATCTCCCCCCCACCCCAACCCACCCCCCTCCAAAAAAAAAAAAAATCCTGGGGCAGCAGGGATTGGAGGGGTGTGTAGAGATTGAGAGTTAATATATATATCATACTATTATATAAAAGTATGTACTCATGCTTCGTGGCTAATCTTTCTTTGACAATTTTATCCTTCTTACTTATTTAAATACGTCATCTTTTTCATTATCTTTTTTTGTCAAATCTTTCTATTTTTTTGATATTGTTGGTACCCTTTATATATTTTTTTAATATTTATATATTTTTTTTAGTTTTTTTATTCCTATCACATTCCTTTCCTTATCTCTCCCTCCCTTTTTCTCACTTTCCTTTTCTCCCTCACCTCTCACACGTTCTAGAAAAATCTATATTTCTCCTTTTTATTTTTGGTAAAGAAATCTATATCTCTCTTAAAGAAAAAAAAAATCTATATTTTGAAGAGTTTTCATAATACAAAAAAAAAAATTCTTTCTAAATTTTCTCCCTCCCCTCTCTCACGTTCCTCTCTTTTAATCCATATGTTTCTTAAGAAAAAAAATTATAAAAATCTGTACATATTAGGAATCTCTCATTCTAAATTTTCTTTCTTTTTTCTTTTTGGTAAATAACTTTCTTCCTCATCTCTCTCACGTTCCTCTCTCTCTCTCTCTCTCTCTCTCTGCTTATCTTTTCTTTGACAATTTTATCCTTCTTACTAATTTAATATGTCATCTTTTTCATTATCTTTTTTGTCAAATCTTTCTATTTTTTTGATATTGTTGGTATCCTTTATATATTTTTTAATATTTATATATTTTCTAAATTTTAGTTTTTTTATTCCTATCACATTCCTTTCCTTATCTCTCCCGCCCTTTTTCTCACTTTCCTTTTCTCCCTCACCTCTCACACGTTCTAGAAAAATCTATATCTTTCCTTTTTTTTTTTTTAAAGAAATCTATATCTCTCTTAAAGAAAA
>NC_056567.1:15986588-15994224 GCF_013358625.1 Macadamia integrifolia
TTCCTAGTATATATATATATATATATATTTTTTTCTTTTATGAAATACCAAGTTACTATAGCGGATTTGATTACTGTAGAACTAAAGGCAAAAGGTGGAGTAATATGTATGTAGAAGGTTACTCCAATATGAGGGAGGGGGGGGGGGGGGGTGTCCATGGAACGACCTTTCCCTCGTTGAGAAAGCATATGTTTTGTGCCTCATGGTGATTTGCATTTTAGTTGGAGGATGAGATCAGCATATTACAAACTGCGTTTCGGTGGGATGACCGGAGGTGTTGCATTGCCTTTTTTTTTTATTTGATCCCTCCACCCCCCTTTCTCTCTTCTACCTTTTATATTTTTCTTTGACAGGTCCATGTAGCCGACCCCATTTAGTTGGGAAAAGGCTGAGTAGTTGTTGTTGTTGTTGTTGATGAGATCGGCATACTTATAAATTGATGAGCTTTCTTGGGTGGTGTAGACAATGTCTTGTATGCTATCTTATCAGCTCTATTTATTTCTTTTGGCAATAAAAGTGTGTTGTTACAAAAAAGGATCAAATTAGGACCTGTTTGGTACATAGGGAGTGTTCTATTATCGAAGGTAAGTATACATCGGGAGTGTGGTATTACTGCTGGTATGAAGTGTCTAATTGATTTCATTATGTGGGGCTTACTGAATATTCATGTAATTATTCAAAGACTCTCTTGTTGTAGGGCAGGCTACTTATTTGTTTGTAGGAAAGGAGTTATTAAGCTTAAGGAGTCTGATCAAAACAGAATTATTTTCAGACATTTTCAGGAGATGAGCCTTACCCCCTGCTTTGTAGGAGAGACTGCTTCCAGTTTTGAACATTTTTGTTATTTGTCCATAATCAAATATTTTTGTTTGATTGAGCATATGGAAATGAATTTTATTAGTTTGGAAGGGAACCGTCCGTTAGCAAAGCTATGCTAACTTTCATATGATTGGATTCTCTTTTCCTCTTTTGTTTCTCCGAAATAAAGAGGGAGTAAGGTTGCTCCATTGTGACCTTGTGGTCGTGGGTTCAAATTAAGGAAACAACCTCTCCGCGAAGCGGGGGTTAAGGCTGCTTACATTATGACCCTCCTTAGAATCAGACCCCCGCAGTGGTTGGATTCTTGTGAATTGGGTACGGCCTTTATTTTTTTTCTCTGAAATACTCTGCGATCGACCAGAATAATTAGGGAAATCAGCTTCTAAATTCTGGATTTTATATTATTTCTACTTTCCAACTAAGATTCACTTCCTGTGTTACTGATAGAAGATTACCCTAAACCAATAAGGCATACACAGTTTTTCTTCTTTTATTCTAATCTTATCATTCCGTGTCTTATTTTCCAAATTTGTATTACATTATCCTCCCTTAATTGGATAACCTCACGGCCTTATTTATAGTCTTGTAAATCTCAAAAGTCAATTATACAATCCTTGAACCAACCCATAATTATGTAACGGGATTATGTACCTTTCCATTAGTTACAAATCCATGTTAGCAATTGATTTATAGGTTAGTTTTGTTCTGTGATTTGGTTCTGGGTTGATTTGAGCTTTCCTAAGATTATGTTTTGATTTTTGATTTTTTTCAGTTCTAAAAGGATTCTTATGATTCTTGAATCTGATTGGGTATTAGTTCTTGATTTCTGAATTCAATTATGCCTGTGAGATCTATTCATGTTCTAAACTGCAACTCTGTGTGCTTTCTTAAGCTTGCACTATGGAATTATATTCAATTTATTCTTGGTCTGCTGAGATGTAAGGACGAAATTTGTTAATCTTGGCCTGAAAATTAATCTACTTTAATTTGTAAAGATTTTGTCTGGAGTCTCCAGCAGATGAATGTTCTTAAGACTGCTGGACTTGAATTTCTTTTCCTTTTTTTAGGATTTCTGCACTTTTTCATTCACTTTACCTGTAAAACCTCCAAATTAACTGCCTTAATCTGACTTGTGGATTTCAACTTTTTATCTTCAGGCTGCATGCAGTAAAGTGGTGCTACTGAAGATCATATCAGCAGATGCCGCTTTCATGGAAGGATCAAGTTTAATTACCTTCCCACCGATCTCCCCCTCCCCCCCCGGATCAAAATCCTATGTTTTTCTCATCCATGTTTTTCCTTGTTTTGCTATCTGCAGAACACGACACGTGGACAACAGAGGATCCAACGGTCAAGGTTGGGTGAGGATTAATACATCCGGTACGTTGGTCTTAAAGTTGTCCATGTGTCGTATTCTGCAAGTAGCAAAACAAGGAAAAACAGGGATGATAAAAACAGAGGATTATTTTCCCACCCCCACCCCAATTCTTTCACAAGTCAGAGAAAATGATGTTAATTAAATTAAGTTCCTCTTTAAGTTTGGAACCCACTTGAGATTAGTACACAGATCGCTCGAAGTCTCACCATTTTGTCAAAGGAGCAGAAAGGTATTGTTGATTCATTTTGCTCGAGTCACTTGAGTCGTAACTTCCTGCAAGAACTTTCAGAATTTTTTATGTCCTCATAATGATCAACTTTCTGTAGATGCATCCACCTTCTCTTTGGCTACAGATTTTTGGTTTTAGGAATTTGACAGAGTTGGATAATTGATGTCTATATTTCTAGTGGCTTAGAATGGAGTTCTTTGGGTGGCAGCCAGTGGCTTTGTTCAGTGAAAGGGCATGATGCAAATATTAAACCCGACCAAGTAACAGGGCCACCATGATGCTTGCAAGACGAGCCAGTTCTTGATGAAGATTGCCAATGTAGATCTAGTTGTACCATAATTTATAGCAACTTTGGCTGTAACTACCATTTGCTATTGTCAGTTCTCCCTATCAGGAAATTCAGAATTTCTACCCTATTGGGATTATTGTTATTATTTTATTATTAATCATTAGTTTTTTTTTTTGGCTGATACTTGAGTTGATATGTGCTAACTTAAGTCCAAATTGTCTATGGTGAGTGGTGAGGAGCAATGAGCATTCAACCACGGAAAGGGTCAGGCTGTGCACCTCCAGCCATTGGATGCTCATTGCACCTCATCGCTTACCGCTAAGGATTTTTTTGCTATACTAACTCATTGAGTCATTGTATCAGCGATCCTTTGATATTGTATCAATTCCCGGGGTGGTTGATAGCTGATCTAATACTGTGCACTTGAACTATGGCTCTACTGATCTGATAAACCCAAGAATTGGAATCGATCGATTTCAATCTAAATCATCAAATTCAACCAATCCACCAATCCGAAACAGTGGATGGATTGAGGGAAGGAAGACGAAGAAATGTATCTCTTCACAAAAAAAAAAATAATAAATAAATAAATAAAAGACCCAACTAATCCATCTCATCCATCTGATTTGGATCAAAATCAACCGGGACCGATCTGGGTCCGGATTCCGTGTTTTCAAACCTCGTCCTCGTCAGTTAACAACTAAAATCCTTCCCTCTGCTCCATGCCAAGAGAATTGAGTTTGAATCTGTGTCTAAAGCTCAGCTGAAACTTTTCAGAGTACAGAGGTGTCTACAAGAACCATCGAAATGACCAAGTAAAAGAGACCCAAGTCTAATGGGGTGGAGGCTGATGAGATGGGCTACTTCTCTTGTTTATCTAAATCAAAAGGGTAACATTCCTTTTCTTCACTCATCTCTTCCTTTTTTTCCAATTGTGTCTCGTCATCATTTTGGTACTTCTGCTGGTAAAACCATTAAAATAGAACAACATTCACGGGCTACCCACTTCGGGAGTCTCGATGATGCTTTGTGTTTCTTTGATTCCCTTGTGCAAACGAAACCTTTCCCTGCAATTTGGGTTTTCAATCAACTTTTAGGGTCTATTTCCAAGATGAAACACTACTCTACTGTGCTCTCCTTGTTTAAACAAATGGGATTCTTTGGAATTGTACCAAATATGCATACTCTGAGTGTGTTAATCAATTGCTTATGCCACTTGGGTCGGACGGAATTTGGTTTCTCTGTATTGGGGAGCATCCTGAAACGTGGTTATGAACCAAATGTGATTACTTTAAGCACTTTGATTAGGGGGCTCTGTTCAAAGAATGAAATTGGTCATGCACTGGAGTTGTTCTGCAAAATAGAAGAGTTGGGGTATCCGATTGATGAAGTCACATATGGGACTATAATTAATGGGCTTTGCAAGAGTGGAAAATCTGTTAAGGCCCTTGATTTGTTCAGAGAGAGAGTGCAGAATGGTGGGTGTAATCCAGACTTAATCATGTATAGCATGATCATTGACGGTCTCTGCAAAGAGGGGCTGGTAAATGAGGCCATGAACCTCTTCATAGAAATGAAGAGCAGAGGCATCTCACCAAATGTTGTTACTTACAGCTCTGTGATTCATGGCCTCTGCAATTTTGGGCTATGGAAAGAAGCTGCACGCATTTTTGGTGAGATGATGAATGATGGAATCAAACCTAATACTATAATTTTCACCATTATGATCGATGGTCTTTGTAGAGAAGGGAGGTTTGAGGAAGCACATAAACTGTTTGATGTAATGCTTCAAAATGGTGTGTTGCCTAATATCTTCACATACACTAGCTTGATTCAAGGCCTATGCAATTCAGGCCAATGGAGAGAAGCCACCGGGTTGTTCAATGAGATGTTGGAAGGTGGAATTTCTCCAAATATTGTTACCTTCAATGCTGTTGTTGCTGCTCTTTGCAAAGAAGGGAAGGCTAAAGAAGCTCATAAACTCTTTTATTTGATGATTCAGAAGGGTGTGGAGCCTGATTTAATCACATGCAATGCATTGATAGATGGATATTGTCTACTGGGTCAAATGGATGAGGCAATGGAGTTCTTTACTTCCATGATGAGTTGGGGATATAAGCCTGACACCATTACCTATAGTTCACTAATTAATGGCTATTGCAAGTGCAGGAGGATGATTGAAGCCTTCCAGCTCTTTAAAGAAATGCCACGCAAGGGAATAATCCTTGACACAATTACTTATACTACTCTTATGCAAGGTTTTTTCCTTGCAGGCCAAGTTGGGAATGCGCAGAAGGTTTTCAAAGAAATGAAAGTTCATGGGCACAAGCCAGATCAATACACCTATTCTATATTGATGAATGGGCTATGCAAAAGCAAGCGTATTGATGATGCCCTGAAATTGTTTCACAAAATAGAATCTAAAAACCTTGATATTCTTACTTACAGTGTCCTCCTTGATGGAATGTGGGAGGCATGTATGCCGAAAGAGGCAGAAGAATTGTTCAACTCTATCTCTTCCAAAGGTTTGGAACCTAATGTTAACGCATATGGCATAATGATCAAGGGATTCTGCAAAGAAGGCTTGCTGAGCAAAGCTTGGGATTTATTCATGAAATTGGAAGAAAAGGGTTGTCCTCCAAATGATGTGACTTATAACATCTTGGTTCAAGGATTTCTTCAAAATAAAGAGACCAACAAGGCATTCGAGCTTCTGAATGAAATGTCTCAGAGAGGTTTCTTACCTGATGCGAAGACTGCATCTCTGATGGTGAATTTGCTTGCAGAAGGGGGGTCTGAATGTGAATGTTTTGAAAGCCTAAACAAATTTATGCCAAATAAAAACTAACAAGGCCATATTTAAACGAGCATTCATTTTTAGCTTCCTTAATCTAATCTAATGGCATAGTTAAATGCCCAATGCATTAGGATTCGACCAAAATGCCACAAGCATATGGAATGTAATCATGCTTTTCAGCTTTATCCATGGAAGCATAAGCAATCCTTGATGCATTACTTCTTGCACAGAGCATCTGGTCCTTTTTTTCAAAATGTCAACTAGTAATGGCTTCACCGAACAAGGCCACTTCATCCTTGGATTGGTTGCTCTCTCCATTGTTGAAGAAGTTGGTAACTGACCTTCATGTGTTACCTGAGTACAGGGAAACTAGTCCTCAAACAAATAAATCAAGGGCACATCAGAGAAATAAGAATGGAGCACATCAGGGATAGTTGCTTTATCCCTGTACATAAGAGGTCTTAACCATTACAGCTACAATGGCCACATATTGACAGCTCGGCAAATAATGTTTTGTTGAAAATGGAAGAGACTCTCAACAAAGTATCCACTATCTGATAGGGTTAACATATTGAGAGAATTGTCTGACTGTGATTGAAAGAAAATTCTAGAATTGGTTGTAGTGTTGTAAATTGTTTACAAAATATTTTAAATTATTATTATAAATATATAATCATGTTTTTAAAAGTATTTAAAAAATGTTGTGTCCAATCATCAGTTAAAACTTAAGGTTTCTGGCGATTTCTGTTTTCATACCTGTAAGTCCATTATGTGATGTTAGGGTGACTAAAATGCGATGAAAGTTTCTATCACTTTAGGGTCGTTAAATGGTTACATATTGCATGGATTGTCTTTTTGTGTAATATTAGACAAATTATGAGATCACCCTATTTGATCACAACCATTTGTTTTAAAAAGGCTTAGTTATAAATAAGACGGCCATGTGAAAATCTAACAATTCTTATGAAATGTAACTTAGAATCTCTTCCACATTAGGGTTTCACTATCCAAGGAGTTCTTCCATTGGGCTGTGACGGGTACAAATGTGCATTCCATCGGATGATTTACTTTTGTGAATCTCTAAGTAACTCTAAACCCTCTCTGTTGTTAACTGAAAAATACCCTAATGGATGCAAGGAGGAGTTCCCGATTGCCAAATTGTGATTTGACATTTCACATTCCCAATAGGAGCGGGTCATCGGAAGGAGAGAGAGAGAGAGACCACTGGCCAATGGAACCCTAGCATCTTGGCTTTGAGGTTGGGTAGCCATGATTATCTATGTGAACTTAGATTGTAATTCATAAGATGAACTTTGCTTGCAGCTCATAGAGGGACAGGGGGGAAGGGAATGTTGCAGCAAAATAGGGGAGGGAACTTTTTTTTGGGGGGGGGGGGGGGGGGAAGGGGGTAATTTACAGCACCATCCCCTAAAGAATGCTAATATTAAAGAAACACCCTTTGCATAATACCAAATTATGCTTGCACCCCCTACGTCTAATTTTGTTAGGGAATATTCCTTAAATGTCAATATCAGCTGGTCTATTTTATTCTAAATACCAAAATACCCTTCTAAAACGTAAAGTACCTAATATACCCTCTCTTAATCCCCTAAGCCCAAATCGATATTGAGGTCCTTCATCCCCAAATCGTAGAACACAACACCGACATGATTCTAGCAATCAAAGAATATTCCTTTTTCTAGGTGATAGATGTATTATCCCTTCTCTAGTACCTGTTCCTTCACAACTGCAACTCGAAATCAAGATTGGAGAAGAAGAAGATGAAGTGAGATGAAATGAAAAGATTTAGGGCTCAATTGGGGTTTTTGATTTGGGATTTGGGAACGGAGAGTTTTGTTTTACGTTTTTTTTTAGAACCAGGATATGGTGTACCATATGATATCTTTTAAACTAAACCACATGTATTGTTGTTGAAACATAAAATGATTGAGGGGTTTGGGTAAAATAGAATTAAGTCATGTGTTTTAGTCAAAAGGTAAAACAATCATTTCAAATGCTCACTTAACAGAGACTGACGGTAGGGGGGTGTGAGCGTAATTTGATATTATGCAGGAGTGTCCCTCTAATAGTGGCATTTTTCAAAGGGTGGCACTGTAAGTTTTT
>NC_056567.1:15994244-16008471 GCF_013358625.1 Macadamia integrifolia
TTTTTAATCTAATGCAGTAGCCAATTGGGATTAGCCCAAACCCAAAAAATAAAATAAAATAAAATAAAAAATTGGGATTAGCCCAAACCAGGTTGATTTTGGCCTCCAAACCAATTCCAATTCCAATCCAATTCGGATCCAATTTCCATTTTTATAAAGCTGATTAACTCATAAGAATGAGATTTGGTTGACAAGAATTAAAACAGCTTCAAGTACCATATATATATATATGAGAATTGATAAAAGTAGCCACACTAGTTATTATGGAAAAAAAAAACAAAAGAGCAAATATCACTCCCCTTGCCTGAACTGGCAAAATATCAACTTGATCCCCCATCTTTTTGAAAATATCACTCATCTCCCTTCTAAGAAAATTATTCTATCTAACGATTCCAATCGTTATAAATCGTTGTTAGGTTAGTTGATTTTTTCTCTTAATGCCTAAAATACCCTCCTACATATGAAATGCCCAATACACCCTTAATGAAAAAGCCACTTTTCCCCCAAACCAGCGATGAACCCTTCCTATTTCTCTTTGACCTTTTTTCCTTTTTCTGACAGGGTAATCCTTGTCTGCATCACGGCTCAAAGAATTACACTTGGTCCTCTTCCCACTCCCTTTTGCATCTCCCCGAGTACGAGATCGAATCATTGTACTTCTATAATCATCCTCTAATGAAACAGAAATAGAATCAAGAAAATTTAGGACTCAACCATCTATACGACAAATAAGTCAGAAGATAGTCTAGGAAATTCTCCGGGAAACTCTAATGTTGTTCATGCAAGCAGAAGCCATCGCCAATGAACATGCAGCTTTGAAACTCAGTAAAAACACAACCAGAAATAACCAAAACATATCAAAAACCAATGAAAACTCAATGATTGGAGACGATAATCCAAGAGAGAAATCAAGCTTCAGAGTAAGATTTTCGCTAGAGAAACAATATTCCGATAGATCGAGAAAGAGAAGAGCGTAGTTCCTGATCCTCATAGCTGGTTTGGGGGAAGAGTGGCTTATTCATTAAGGGTGTATTAGACATTTCATATGTAGGAGGGTGTTTTGGACATTAAGAGAAAAAATCAGCTGAATTAATGGGGACGGTTAGGATCATTATAATACTTTTCTTGTAAGAGGGAGTGAGTGATATTTTTGGAAAAGTGAGGGTTCAAGCTGATATTTCGTCATAATTCAGGGGAAGGGCGTTTTATTTGCTTTAAAAAAAAAAAATCATCGCAAAACGAATTGCAAGGGAATCAAAACCAAACAACAACCCTTCTTGAAACTTTTGAGTCTGCGACAATGGCGGCTACCGTGTGAGGTTTTCAAAGAAGGAGACGATACTAGGTTTACAGGTTCGGAACACGCTCTTATACTATGTGAAAGAGGGTTTTGGGAAAAATTGTATATTCCAAACACTTGTTAATAAATTAGTAAAGCTTATTTATAGGCAAATTACAAAGGTTGACTACAGATCTAAGAAGCTAATTACAACAATAATTAGTTGTAACTAACAACACAGGAGAAGAGCAATCCGTAACACTCTGATGTTTCAGTTCACACTTCACAGAGACAACTGTTTGTTTTGTTCCAAATGAAATGAGTTGTAGGATGCTTAGAAGTGCAGGTTCTCTTGCCAATCTAAATCAAAAGGGTTACAGATTGTCCCTTCTCTTTCCTCTCCCTGTCCTCTTCTCGATGTGGATTCCTGCTTCATGATAATCTGACCTTGTTTTGCAACCATTATGGTTCTTCTGCTGATAAATCTGTTAGAACACAAAACCCATCAGGTACGCATTTCAGGAGTCTTGATGATGCATTGCTTTTCTTCGACGGCTTGGTCGGTAAGCAACCTTTCCCATCGATTCAGGATTTCAATCGACTGTTAGGCGCCATTTCTAAGATGGAACAGTATCTCATAGTTCATTCCCTGTTTAAACAGATGGGCTCCTTAGGAATTCAACCGGATTTGTGTACTTTGAATATCTTGATCAATTGCTTATGCCATCTGGGTTGGGTGGATTTTGGTTTCTCAGTATTGGGTAATGCCCTGAAACGTGGTTATGAACCAGATGTTTTTACATTGGGCACTTTGATTAAGGGGCTCTGTTCAAAGAATGAAATTTGCGGGGCAATTAAGTTTTTCTACAAAATGGTGGAGTTAGGGTACCCATGTGATGAAGTCACTTATAGAACAATGATTTATGGGCTTTGCAAGAACAGAAAAGCTGTGAAGGCCCTTGGGTTGTTCAGAGAGGGAGTGCAGAATGGTGGGTGTAATCCAGACTTAATCTTGTATAGCATGATCATCGACGGTCTCTGCAAAGAGGAGCTGGTAAATGAGGCTATGAACCTCTTCATAGAACTGAAGAGCAGAGGCATCTCACCTAATGTTGTTACTTACAGCTCTGTGATTAATGGCCTCTGCAATTTTGGGCGATGGAAAGAAGCTGCTCGCATTTTTGATGAGATGATGAATAATGGAATCAAACCTAATACTATAACCTTCACCATTATGATCGATGGTCTTTGCAGAGAAGGGAGGTTTGTGGAAGCACATAAACTGTTTGATTTAATGCTACAAATAGGTGTGTTCCCTAATATCTTCACATACACTAGCTTGATTCAAGGCCTATCCAATTCAGGCCGATGGACAGAAGTTAACCGGTTGTTCAGTGAGATGTTGGAAGGGGGGATTTCGCCAGATATTTTTACCTTCAACACAATGGTTGCTGCTTTTTGTAGAGAAGGGAAAGCCAAAGAAGCTCATGGGCTCTTTTATTTGATGATTAAGAAAGGTGTGGTGCCCGATTTAATCACGTACAATGCATTGATAGATGGATATTGTTTACTGGGTCAAAATCAAATGGATAAGGCAATGGAGCTTTTTACTTTCATGATGAGTTGGGGATATAAGCCTGACACCATTACCTATAATTCACTAATTAACGGCTATTGCAGGTGCAGGAGGATGAGTGAAGCCTTCCAGCTCTTTAAAGAAATGCCCCGTAAGGGAATAATCCTTAGCACTATTACTTATAATTCTCTTATTCAAGGATTTTTCCTTTCGGGGCAAGTTGGGTATGCACAGAAGGTTTTCAAAGAAATGAAATTTCATGGGCACAATCCAGATCAATACACCTACTCTATATTGATGAGTGGGCTATGCAAAAGCAAGCGTATTGATGATGCACTTAAATTTTTTCGCGACATAGAGTCTAAAAACCTTGATATTCTTACTTACAGCGCGCTCCTTGATGGACTGTGGGAGGGGTCTATGCCGGAAGAGGCTGAGGAATTGTTCAACTGCATCTCTTCCAAAGGTTTGGAGCCTGATTTTAAAACATATAGCATAATGATCAAAGGATTCTGCAAAGAAGGCTTGCTGAGCAAAGCTTGGGATTTGTTCATGAAATTAGAAGAAAAGGGTTGTCCTCCAAATGATGTGACTTATAACATCTTGGTTCAAGGATTTCTTCAAAATAAGGAGACCAGCAAGGCATTCGAGCTTCTGAATGAAATGTCTCATAAAGGTTTCTTACCTGATGTAAAGACTGCATCTCTGATAGTGAATTTGCTTGCAGAAGGGGCGCCTGAACGTGAATGTTTTGAAAGGCTTAACAAATTTATTCCAAATAAAAACTGACAGTCACCTTCTGATGCTCGTTCAATTTTAGCTTCCTTAATATAATCTAATGGAATAGTAATGGAATCGAGCAAAGTGCCATACACACAGTATCAGGCTTTTGCTTTTAAGCTTTACCCATCAGAGCAGAAGCAATTTGTGATGCATGCCTTGTCCAAACCCGGCATCTGGTCCTCTTTTTAAAACTACCAACTGGTTATAGCTTCACTTAACATGGCTGCTTCATCCTTGGACTGGGTTGCTCGATCCATTGTTCAGATGTATCTTTGCTAATTCCTTTCCTATCTTCTGTATTTTTTATGTTGCTCCTCAAACTCGCGATAGAGAGGCTCATTTCTTGCCATAAGAGCTCCAAAGTTGAAAGTGTCGCTGGTTTGCTGGATTCAGCCACCCTCCTTCATTGTAAATGCTTCCTTTCTCGGCCGAAAATTATCCCAGGCCGAGTCCATATAAATAAATTTTAGTTTCAGACCCACAAAAGAAAAAGAAAAAAAAATCAGTAGCAGGATTGGATTGGATGCTAATAACCTCCCTTGGATGAAGTAATGTTATATGTTCTGGAGAACTGGAGCCATATTCTGTTGAGTTTATCTTCACAATCCAAAGGATGCTTGTTAATTTTACTTCTGCACTGTATGATATTCCATTCAAATTTTTGAACTTTCATAAGATATGATGGTGAAATTATAATTTTAGAGAGGGAAAAAGAAAAGGAGTTGCAACCTATACAATTGTGTTATCAAATGGAACAAGATTAAGAGCATTTAAAATGGGGAAAGTCTCAGGACTAGGTACCCAGGCCATTATACATGTCAACAGCCTTGTAATTTGCCACATGTACATTACATGGAAGATCATACCAGTTCTATGTGGGCCCTATCTTGGAGATCAGATGGATCAAATTCAATGTGAATTGATGATTACGATACAGGATATCATAATGGTCAAGAAACACAAGAATGCGTTCTCAAAATGGTGTAAAGAATAATGCTTAGATAATAGGATCATGATTTAGTTCACAGTATTGGTGAATGGGGATCCCTTCCCTTGGATTGTTTTCACATCTCTATTGTATAGTCCAACATGTTATTAAGAATTTATCTTTGTATTCTCAAAGTAGTGTCAAATTTGGATCTTTCTGAGTTTTCAATCCATTTAAAGCTTTTTATTACTATATTGGAAATAGGATAGGTTGGAGCCTTGCCAGTAGAGTGCAGGCTCCGAGGATGTTTGGGGTTTTAAGTCTCCTATCTTCACCTTGAAGGAATATCGAGGGAGAAGATGAAGTAGATGATGTAATTGAGAATGTAGACATACTGAAAGGAAGAGGGGATTCATATGTAGGCACAGGGATCTTTCATGGGAAATAGGCAGTGGAGCATCAAATTGTAGAACATGAATAGTTTTCTCAATTTAAGCACTCTTCTAGTTTGTTGTCAAAATCCATACCTTGACTTGGATCAGCCGCTTCGAGATGCTTCTCTGTTCCATAGAACTACCAAACCCAGTTTACAGCTTTAATCTCAATTGATTCTCTCCCACGAGCAATTTCTAAGAGAGCAATCCCAAAGCCATCACACTCTTTGGTAGCCCTCCCAGTATTGACATATACAGGTGCCATGTATCCCATGGTACCGACTATACTAGTTGTTTGTGATGCCATGTCTCCTGTGGTACCATCTGCATAGATTGCTTGCTGTGACTCTTCCTCATGTTCCATAAGCCTAGCCAGACCAAAATCCCCAAGTTTAGCATTGAAATTGGTATCTAGAATTACATGAATACGTTTTAATATCCCTGTGGACGATGCATTGTACCCATCCTTTGCACAAATATTGTAACGCAGAGGCTAAGTCAAGAGCAATCCTGTACCTCAAATCCCATGTCAAGGAACCCCTGTTTCGAAATAGATGGAAATCAAGGCTTCCATTGGGCATGAAGTCATACACAAGAAGTAACTCTTTCCTTTGGTGGCACCAACCAACAAGTTGCACGAGCTTCCTAAGCCACAGTCGACTAATGATCTTCAACTCCGATACATATTCCTTTGTCTCCTGTTTAGACCCCTTGGAGATCCTCTTCACAGCAATATCCTTGTTGACATCACTTAAGAAGCCTCTATAAACACCTCCAAATCATCCCTCTCCTAGCTTCTGTTCCTCATCGAAGTTCCTAGTTGCTTGAGCCAATTCAGCAAACATGAACTCCATAGGTCCCATGGGCACATCTAAGATCGCACCATCATCTTCTACTTTACTTTCTTGTTTCCTTCTTTGCCTGATAAACGAAAAGAAACTCGCTTGGTAGGTATTCTATTCCATAGAATCATATGAACAACCCTTTAGTGTTTAGAACACAAGTAGAAATTATAAAAGAGATTAATCTTATATACGTTAAGCATAGGTGTAGTCCCTAGACCAAGATCAATGATAGTCACTCATGGATCTTAGAACACACAAACATGTAGATTTGTCACATCTATGATAATTAATAGGATATTCCCATTATGTGAACAATTAATGAGAATAGAGGAGTACCTGTGTGTAAGTTTAGAAGCCCCACGAGTATTTATCATGAACCTATGTTTGTTTTCCCCATGTTTGTTGGTGTTTGCTCTGAGAGTAGAAAATACAAAGACCAGTGCCTCCATAATAATCTTGGATTACGGAACCATTGGGAGCAAAGAAGAAAGTAAAGCCATCTCCATTGCGACTAGAAGTGCAGTTTGTTGAGGCATTTCTCAAGGTGAAGGAGCAATGGTTGGTGAAATTAGTTAGGTTTCGGGTCTTGTTGTCCTAGAGTTGAACTGGAGTATTATCATACACTCCACCTATACTATAAGTAGCTTGTATAATCTGTTGAACTAGTGTGAGGTCGATAAAATACAAGAATGCTTTCCCAAAATGCTAACATACCCTGCACTAACGGCTTAGAGAATCTTTTTCCTATATTTATATTGTTTTTATATGTATGCGAATTTTTAGTTAAAAATAATGAAAAATGGGGTTATGGTGCAATGGTTAAGTTGTTTGCAAGTGTTTCTGATGTTGTCAATATCATATTTTAAATCTTCCTCCTACCCCACATTTGCTCAAATCAATGCGGCCTAAACCCGAGCAATTCAAGTTAGACCTAGACCTTAACGAGCATATTGTGTTACTTTTTGCACAGAGCATCCTATCCTTTTTTTCAAACTATCAACTAGTGATAGCTTTACCTAATAAGGCCTGTTCATTCTTGGACTTGGTTGCTCTTTCCTTTTTTTAAGTTCTTAATTGACCTTCATGTGGTACCTGAGCTAGTGCGACATCATATACAATTATATTGTGATAACAAAGAACTATTGCTCAAACAAAGAAATCAAGAGCACATCAGAGAAATAAGCATGTGGAGTAGATATATCATTAGATCATAGAGATCATGCAATATGGCGATATCAAATTTGTCGACGTTGACACTACAGGCAATTATCAAATCCCTTGATGAAAGGACTTGCACCAGTTGTATTTAATAGACATGTTGAGAAGATGTGTGCAAGATTGATAGAACATGGGCTTTGATATACAAGTGGAAGATTGTTGGATCCATCAAACCCATTTCAATAGAGATTGAATTAATTAGTTTTCATTGATATTTATGTACAATGATTACCCTAGGTATGACCTTAAAGTGTTCATAATTAAAGGCAAAATTGGGCATTCTTTGATATGGTTGTCACACTGTACATTTTCATAATGAGATTGCAAAATAGAACATTCATATTTTATGTGTGTTGAACGTGATCATATGAGGTTCTTGTATAAAATACCATCAGTTATTTAGGCAATATGAATCTCCAATATTTGTTTTTTCCTTATACATAAGAGGTCCTAGCTGTTGCAGTTGCGCATTATTTAAATTGGGTATACTAAAGGTTGATGCCTACAATGGTTACATTTTGGTGAGCTCAGCTTTTAATGTTTTGTTGTAGATGGAAGAGTTACTCAACAAAGTATCCATTACCCGATAAGGTGAACATGTTGAGAGAATTGTCTAGGTTTGTTGGATGGAAATTCCAGTACTGGGGGTTATTGATGTAAATTGTTGACAAAGTGTTTTTAAAATATTATTAAATATATAATTATCTTTTAAAAGTATTTAAAAAATGTTGCGTACAATCACTAGTTAAGACTAAGATATTGGCCATTTGACGGATTAGGGTTTTTGACGATGTTCGTTCTTATACTTGTAAGTTTGTTATATAATGTCGATAGGTGGAGGACTACCAATGCAATGAAAGTTTCTATCATTTGAGGGATAAATGGTTACATCTCGCATCGATTGTATTGTTATATAATAACGGAAAAGTTATGCAATCACACTATTATCTGTGCACAATTGTTTGTTTTAAATAGGCCTAGTTACAAAAAAACATGGCAATGGAAAACCCCTAACGATTCTTATGAAATGTAACTTTAGAATTGAGTGTTTTGTATAAAGGAAAAGAAAATCTCTTCCACATTAGGGTTTCACTACCCAAGGAGTTTCTTCCATTGGGTTGTGATCCTGTGATGGGTACAAGTGTGCACTCCATTAGATGTTCATCCAGGTAACCTAACCCCTCTTTATAGTTTGATTGAAAAATACCCGAACGCATGCTAGGAGGCATTCCCAACTGCCAAATTGTGCATTGACATTTCACATTCCCAACAGGTGGGGTCATAGAGAGAGAGAGAGAGAGAGAGAGATACCACTAGCTGATGAAGCCGTAGCATCTTGGCTTTTTTTTTTTTCGATAAGTAAAAAATTTATATTAGAAAGAAAAAAAGAAAAAACAAAATAAGGCGACCATTCCCCCTATTAGATAGACCTAAGGAAGGGAGAACAACCCCTAAAAAAACATGCAGGATAGGCCCTACATCACAAAGGAAAATTGGAAAAGAACATTTCTTCACTCAGAAAGAAATACTATGGAAGAATTAAATAGCCCAATCACGGGAGTGAAGCTAGTACGGGTCACTTCTAACGTGACAACTCTTTGGCAAAGAGCTTCTCAAAAGTGGATGGATGAGGTTTTTGAAGACACCATGACTAGAGTCATCGTCATCATTGGTCGACTCTGACTCTTCCTCAATAAAATCCAATGAACTATCTATATTATCAACTTGATGGGCCACCTCGTGGTTCATCTCTGTCTCTTCCCTTGGAGAGATAACAGTTGTCGTTACATCCCAATTTGAAATGCGAATGAATAATTCTCCATCATAGGGATCATTTTCTAGATTCGAATTTTTCATAGACTTTGAACTCTCTTTTGAATCTGTCTCATTATCGGGATTTGAAAATGGTATAAGCTCTGAAACCTCCTCCAAGGAAGCAACTGAAGAACTATCAGTGTCAGGATCTGGATTCAAGTTACACTCAAGGGTCCTAAGTGCTGACTTCTTCTTCTTTTCTTCTTCCTTGTGGAAGAGGATCAGATATAGGAGGTAGAATATTTTCCTTCCTCAAAATCTGTCCCTAATAGATTTTTCACCATATCTTCTTCCAATTGATCAGCCAACTCATTGACCTCATCTCATTCCTCTTCATCTTCTTCAATTAAGCCCACCAAATTGGGAGAAAAATCTTCATTCACATTGTCCACATCAGCAAATTGATTATCATCCAGCACCACCTCCTCATTTTTATTAGCAAAAAAGGGAGCACCAATAGATTCCTCGAAAACAAACCCCTCTAAAATGTTAGCTGAATTATACCCCAATTCGTCAATCCCTATAATTTCTTTCTCAATCTCTCCTTAAGCCAGCACACCATCCTCTATGACATTATCAACTACAGAGTGGATATTAGAGTTAAAGACCACATCCACCTCATCCTCATCACCTACAACCATCACGCCATCACCTCCTCTTTCCAAAACAACCTCCACGCAATCAATCCCCCATCTATATGACTATCCACGCATTTATCTCCCCTTCAGAATATAACATAACCTCCTTATTTGAATCAAAAGGAATCTCTTCGGTCAAACCTTTCAATAATATAAAAGCATTATTATCAAAGATTGAATTTGATTGAGAAACAAATCCTCCACTAAATCTGCTTGCGCCAACTTTCTCATTTTGATTATTCAAATTTGAATTTGAATAAGAATACTTTCCAAATTTAGTATGCATATAATCCACCTCCAGCCTTCCTGAATCACCTCTCTCACCTGCCGGAGAATTATCAACATCTTCGGTTATTTGAATTGTAGCATTCCCCCCACCTTGATCAATTGTTTCCTTCCTTCTCCACATCGGCCTACTCTTCTTTGGATGTTGTGTCTTGGACGCCCCTCCACATTGAGCCTTGGAATGACAAAAAATCTTACAAAAATCACATCTAGGAGGAATTCAATCATATTGAATTTGTTGTGTAAGAATTCTTCCATCTTCATTCTTCCATCTTCATCTTTAATGGACCACAGAGGATGGTAGCTCATATGCAGCATTTACTACCACGCGGATTTTTGTAAAAGAAAGACGCTCCATGGATTTCGTTCTTTTATCGGTCGAAATTGGGAAGCCAAGCATACTTCCAAGACCAAAAGTGAAATGAAAGATTTGGAAGACTCACCCAATAGGGGCAAAACTTAAATCAATCTTGTCAATAATAGCTTCCTTACTCCATGGACGAAGAATTAAAGATTTTCTTTGAATATACCATGGCCCTCCTTCCAATACTTTCTCTCTATCCTCCATCTGATTAAATCAAAAGACAAATAAACCACAATCGAGTAGATTTATGTCAACATGTCCAGAAATCTTCCGAAGCTTGAGAAGCATCTCTTTTGTATAATGAAAAGGTGGTATTTTGCCTAGGAAAAAACCCACCAAAGCATTTTTCCATTGACCAATCTCAACTCGAACCGCATTCACTGGACAGTCTATGACCATTTTCCCATCTACCATAGTCGGCTGGATGTACTTAAGATCCATCCCCTCCTAGTGTCTGTGTACAACCGAAGTGAAATGAGAAACCCATGGTGTAGCAGCCATGGTTGAACTTTCCTTCTCAAAAAAGGAGTTTCTCCCAACCGTTGCATCTCCTCCATTACACGACTCACCTTCCTCTCTAGTGTGATAATTCCTTTTACTTTGCAGAGGTGGAAAATCTTCAACCATGACACCCCTGATACCAACTTCATCAAAAGGATCGGAGAAATTCTCTCTCTCTCTCTCTCTCTCTCTCTCTCTCTCTCTCTCTCTCTCTCTCTCTCTCTCTCTCTCTCTCTCTCTCTCTCTCTCTCTCTCTCTGCTACTTCGCAGCATCTTGGCTTTTGAGGTTGGGTAGACAGGATTATCCATTTGAACTTCGGTTGTAGCTCATATGATGAACTTTGCCTGCAATTCATAGAGGGAGGGAGAGAGGAGACGCGTGGGGAATGTCGCAGCCGAAGTGGGATGGGAACTTTCCTTCTTTTTTTTTTTTTCTTTTGGTGCTTGTAATAATCTCATTCACTAGCCAATTGGGACTGGCCCTAACATGGTTGATTTTGGCTTCCAAACCAATTTTAATCCAATTTCCATGTTTTTAAACCTGATAAACTCATAAGAAGGATATTTGGTTGACAAAAATTGAAACAACTTCAAGTACCATCTATATGTGAGAATTGATTAAAGTAGCCACACTAGTGATCATTACCAAAGAATCATCGCAGAACAAATTGCAAGGGTATCAAAACCAAACTGCAACCATTTATCAAATTAAGACGAAATGTTTATACCAAAATGATGAAACCTTTTAATAAATGGTTCTTTTTTGTATCAAAACTGAGACAATATATTGTTTGACGGTTTAAACCAAACCATTTAAACATATGATAAATAGTTTAAAACCGATTGTTATATACATAATATGTTAAGTCATTCAATGTTAATTAAGTTTATTGTTTACATCCATTTTAATAAAAAATAAATTTATATTAAATAAGGTAAGGTTCTCTAAGCCTAACGCTAATCCTCCATCAAGACACAACATAATGTTTTGTATTATTTTCTCTTAAATAAATAAAATAGAAAATGATGATAAATCTTGGTGTAGGTTAGCGGTAGGCTCAAAGAACAATTTTTCAGTAAACAATTATTAAAAAAATAAATTATAACAATAATCAACTCTATTCAAAGTTGGGTTTACATTCATTTCAATAATTAAAAGGAAAATAAGTCGTTTGAATATTTAAAATAAAAAATAAAAACTAATAAAGCTGTTCAAATCGAAACCATTTAATAGACGATTTTGTTTTGTTTTTACAAAATCTTACACCGAATCAAACTAAACTGTTTACACCTGAATCGAACTATTAAATATTCTTTTTGCAGGTGTCCGTCCTTTCTAGTGAAGCTGCTGCCTTTGGGGCCATCTCAAAAAACGTCCAAGATATAATGTAGGTTTTAGTGATGGGATAGAGTGTCTAAATGACATCAGTGGATTTAGAAAATGGCACCTTCTTTTTATTAACCCCAAATCTTATTCTGAAAAAGGTTTTAAAAATTATGTTGAAAGTGATATCATTATGTCATTATCAAAATATATCATTGTCATTTGTATTTTTTTCGAGTATATATGTGAAAGGATTATTGCCCTTATTGGGAAGAAGAAAAAGTTTAATACCAAAATACCAAAAAAATAAAAAAAATTACGAATTATTTTCAACCTTGAGTCCTGTCAATAAGAAAATCATTTTATTAATGATTTAAGATTAGTTAACAGGTCTCCTTCAATCACGGAGTGGATAATGGTCAAATTGTCCTACACGATCCCACATGACGTTCTGGCCTAAGAAATCGGCAATAGAGTTGGATTCCTTAGGGATAAAAGAAACTTTACAACTTGAAAATTCATTCCAATGAAAACCAATGTCATCCAAAAGGGCAGGTGGTAACGGAATGGATGTGTTGCAACCTTATTTTTTCGTTTTTCTTATATTAATCCACATTTGGCATAAAATCAATTTGAGTCTTTAATTGATTTTTATAATTATTAATCTCGTCTTTTGTGGTGAGAAGTTTATGAAGACTCTGCTTCTTTTACAATCCTTCTTCTTTTTCTTCTCTCTCTCCATTACTTGATGATTCATGCATACTTTTCTTCTCTTCTTTCCCGTCCTCTGCCTCAAAGTCACAGTACCCCCTTTCCCTGCTTTGTCTCTCCCACTCCTCACAAAGTGCCATTAAGGTAAACTTTAATGGGGCAACAATTCCATTAAAGTAATCTTAAACGAGGTTGTTAGATGCGGAGAGGAATGTTTTCTGGGCTATGTAGAGGGTAATTTCCCTATATTTTGCAGGTTTCAATAGAAACTTGGATCCACTTAATTTTCATAAAAGTTTTCAACAAGTTGGATTCATCATTAGTGTTTCAAGATCAGAAAAATAGAAAACCAAAATTTCACTACAGTAACAAAACCCATATAAAAAAGAAGCAGAAAATAAAAATAAATTCAATTAAAAACGATTACAGTAGGAGAAAAACTCGATTGATGAAGCGAGGGGAGAGCGAAGGAGAAGGAGAGAGAAGGCGGCTGAGTTCATGATGAAGGGGAGACGGAGAAGGCGGTATGGGGACATAGAGGGGAGAGATAGTTTAGGTAAACAGTTCAACAGTTGAGATGAGATGGGATTAAATCAACGTTTGATGGTTAAAGAACGCACGTACGGGTTGCGACGTTTTTGCCCATCCAAAATACTTTGAATGGAGATGGGATCGCCTTGATCTGATCAGAAAGATGATTCACGAACTGTTTCAGCTAGGACCAACGGGACATCCTCCGAAATGCATTCGAAAAGTTCCATGTGAAGGCCAGAGCCTCACCTTCTAGGGCACTACCACAAGCTAACCCATCCGAGAAACTACATTGAGGATTAAGGATTAAAGTTGTTAATCACAAGTAAGTGATGGAAACATCACAGGGGCATAGAAAGTAGAAACCATATTCACGGAACACGTTTTGGAGCTCGAGAGCTGAGAAGAGAGGTTGCGGACAGGAAGCAGCAGCTTTGAAATTATATAGGAACAGAGACTACTGTTTGTTTTGTTCCAAATGAAATGAGTTGGAGGCTGCTTAGAAGTACAGGTTCGCTAAGGGTTACAGATTGTCCCTTCTCTTTCCTCTCCCTTCCTGTTCACGATATGGATTCCTGCTTCATGACAGTCTAGCCTTGTTTTGCCATCATTTAGGTTCTTCTGCTGGTAAACCTATTAGAACACAAAACCCATCAGGTACTCAATTCAGGAGTCTTGATGATGCATTGCTTTTCTTCCACGGCTTGGTCGGTAAGCAACCTTTCCCATCGATTCAGGATTTCAATCGACTGTTAGGCGCCATTTCTAAGATGGAACAGTATCTTACAGTTCATTCCCTGTTTAAACAGATGTGCTCCTTAGGAATTCAACCGGATTTGTGTACTTTGAATATCTTGATCAATTGCTTGTGCCATCTGGGTTGGGTGGATTTTGGTTTCTCAGTATTGGGTAGTGTTCTGAAACGTGGTTATGAACCAGATGTTGTTACATTAAGCACTCTGATCAAAGGGCTCTGTTCAAAGAATGAAATTGGC
>NC_056567.1:16008636-16012143 GCF_013358625.1 Macadamia integrifolia
TGATCATCGACGGTCTCTGCAAAGAGGAGCTGGTAAATGAGGCTATGAACCTCTTCATAGAACTGAAGAGCAGAGGCATCTCACCTGATGTTGTTACTTACAGCTCTGTGATTAATGGCCTCTGCAATTTTGGGCGATGGAAAGAAGCTGCTCGCATTTTTTATGAGATGATGAATAATGGAATCAAACCTAATACTATAACCTACACCATTATGATCGATGGTCTTTGCGGAGAAGGGAGGTTTGTGGAAGCACATAAACTGTTTGATTTAATGCTACAAATAGGTGTGTTCCCTAATATCTTCACATACACTAGCTTGATTCAAGGCCTATCCAATTCAGGCCAATGGCTGGAAGTCACCCGGTTGTTCAGTGAGATGTTGGAAGGGGGATTTTCACCAAATATTATTGCCTTTAAAGCAGTGGTTGCTGCTCTTTGTAGAGAAGGGAAGGCCAAAGAAGCTCATGGGCTCTTTTATTTGATGACTAAGAAAGGTGTGGAGCCCGATTCAATCACGTACAATGTGTTGATAGATGGATATTGTATACTGGGTCAAATGGATAAGGCAATGGAGCTCTTTACTTTCATGATGAGTTGGGGATATAAGCCTGACACCATTACCTATAATTCACTAATTAACGGCTATTGCAAGTGCAGGAGGATGAGTGAAGCCTTCCAGCTCTTTAAAGAAATGCCCCGTAAGGGAATAATGCTTAACACTATTACTTGTAATTCTCTTATTCAAGGCTTTTTCCTTTCGGGCCAAGTTGGGTATGCACAGAAGATTTTCGAAGAAATGAAAGTTCAGGGGCACAAGCCAGATCAATACACCTATTCTATATTGATGAATGGGCTATGCAAAACCAAGCGTATTGATGAGGCGCTTAAATTTTTTAGTGAAACGGGATCTAAAAACCTTGATATTATTACTTACAGTGCTCTCCTTGATGGAATGTGGGAGGCGTGTATGCCGAAAGAGGCCGAAGAATTGTTCAACTCCATCTCTTCTGAAGGTTTGGAGCCTAATGCTATAACATATAGCACAATGATCAAGGGATTCTGCAAAGAAGGCTTGCTGAGCAAAGCTTGGGATTTGTTCATGAAATTGGAAGAAAAGGGTTGTCCTCCAACTGATGTGACTTATAACATCTTGGTTCAAGGATTTCTCCAAAATAAAGAGACCAACAAGGCATTCGAGCTTCTGAATGAAATGTCTCAGAGAGGTTTCTTACCTGATGCGAAGACTGCATCTCTGATAGTGAACTTGCTTGCAGAAGGGGGGCCTGAACGTGAATGTTTTGAAAGGCTTAACAAATTTACGCCAATTAAAAACTGACAAGGTCATATTCAGATGCTAGTTCAATTTTAGCTTCCTTAATATAATCTGATGGAATCGTAATATATCTGATGTAATAGGAATCGAGCAAAATGCCATATACTCAGAATGTAATCAGGCTCTTCAGCTTTACCCATAGGAGCAGAAACAATTCACGATGCATTGTCTGAATCCAGGATCTGGTCCTTTTTTTGGGACTTCCAACTGGTTATAGCTTCACTTAACATGGCTGCTTCATCCTTGGACTGAATTGCTATTTCCATTGTTGAAGATGTATCTGTGCTAAATCCTTTTATTTTTTTCCCTTTCATTTTTTTTTATTTTTTATTTTTTTTCGTGTATGCTCCTTGAACTCGCAATAGAGAGGCTCACTTTCTTGCCATAAGAACTCCAAAGTTGTAAGTGTCCTGTGTTTGGTTCTTCCTTGTAAATCCTTCTTTTCTCGGCCAGAAGACGATTTCATATATATATATATATATATATATATGGTTTAATTTGTTTGTAACTGATGCGGTTACAAGTGATTATTGTAACCATTTTTTCTTTTCTATTTTGCCCTTGGCCACATATTCAATGGATCTTAACTGCTAAGGATAAAGGTATAATTATCCCATCAAATGGATAAAAGGGTATGTGGAGCAGATCCGAACCTACCTGAGTGAAGGTGGATCCACAAGATAGACATAGCTAACATTGTACTAAGTACTAAAAAATCTTATTGGATGTCAAGAAGATCAGAAAACTGAAATCGACGACTATTCGTATTACAATCCTTTTTGCAGAGCTAACTTGTAATCCAATAGCATCCCTCTTTGACCTCCATTTCAAGATCCTGCCTCTATATAGTGACGATCTGATCTCTGATACTCTCCTCTCTTGGTCCCACAAATGGCTGCTCAAACGTTGACTAGAAAAAAAAAAAAATAATAATAATGAAGGTTTCGATGTTCTTGAAAGAGAATATAATAAAGGAATAGAAAGGGAAAAGCATAGCTTGACTCTGTTTCACAGAAAGACAGAGAGATCAGAGTAGTGCAGAGGATGGGTGGGGAGATGGGAATAGGGAAAGAGAAAATGGTGGGGAAGGAGGAGGAGGTGGGTGCATAGGAGATGAGAATAGGAAGGGAGTGAGAGGTAGGGGGACCAAAAGAATCAAGGATTGGTTAGAGAGAGGAAATTGTCGTTCAGTGAAGTTGCAGAGGTGATTGTTTGGATGAGGAATGAGCAGTTGGGTTGCTGCAATGACATATGTATTGGACAAACAGAATAGATCAGGGCCGAAGCTAGCATCACTTTAAATAATCAAGAGAGAAATTGGAAGCAACTTCGGAACCCATCACTTCCTTTTCCTCCATTTTTGTTGGGAATTTTTTTTTTTTCCATCAATTTCCAGTGATTTTGAATAGGAACGTGGCGAAGTCTTTATCGTCACTGGAGTAGACGTAGGAAAAGATGGCCAAAATGTTATAGTGAGTCATGCTCATCCACATGGATGTTCCAACTTCTGAGGAATTCAAAGATTGTTACGGACAAGAGTTTTGTGGTAGGCTTCGAAGACATTGACTTCATGTGCGGGTTCACCGGAGGCTTATGCTTTAGCTTTGGATGTGGATTGGATTTCTGACTACAATATGGGTTTTTACAGAATTTGCAAGACAAGTTCTGGACCACTTAAGGAGGGAGTACGACGAAGAAAAAGGAAGACGAAACATCATCACACACCAACCCGATAGATCCCTTTTTTTTTCTTTTGGGTAAGACCCGATGGATCCTAATCATTGTAGTTATTAACTCTGTTTTATGTGAAATTACACTAAATACCCTTTGTAAAAAATGATAATCAATATGTTGAAGGACGAATAAAGTACATTCACAACTTAAATTTGAAACCTGCTTGGTTACAAACAGATGAACCCTATATATATATATATATATATATATATATTTGTTATATTTTGGTGGTAACCTGAATGAGATTTTTTTTTAAGTCTATAATGGTGCCAGAGGGGTTAGGTCGCAAGGCTGTAACCCAATGGAGTGACACGACTTGGAGGAGTATATAATGTATTATTGTCTTGTTGAGCAAGTATCACTTTTTTTTGTGTGTGGAGGGGGGGATTCTAGGCGAGTTCTCTTGCCGCATTTTGGTGCTTTAGAGAGAGATCTTGTA
>NC_056567.1:16014331-16066397 GCF_013358625.1 Macadamia integrifolia
TTTTTTTTTTTTCCTTACTAAAAGAGATATATCATATTCTAAACATATAACAATAAAAAAAATAAAAAATTAATATTTGGTCTACATATATTTCAATAAAAAATTAAAAGGGAAAGAAGCCGTTTAGATGAAAATTAAAGTTTTTAATTACAACAAAGGGATGGGAAAATTACAGAGGATTAGAGGAGCATATAAACCATGTTCAATGAACACGATCTGGAGCTCGAGAGCTGTGATTGTTTAGGAACACTGGTTGTTTTGTTCCAAATGAAATGAGTTGTAGGCTGCTCAGAAGTCCAGCTTCTCTCTCCTATCTAAATCAGAAGGGTTACAGATTGTCGTTTCTCTTTCCTCTCCCTTCCTCTTCTCTATGTGGATTCCTGCTTCATGATTGTCTATCCTTGTTTTGCCATCATTTTGGTTCTTCTGCTGCTAAAACTATTGGAGCACAAAACCCATCAGGTTCCCATTTCAGGAGTCTTGATGATGCATTGCTTTTCTTCGACGGCTTGGTTAGTAAGCAATCTTTCCCATCGATTAAGGATTTCAATCGGCTGTTAGGCGCCATTTCTAAGATGGAACAGTATCTCACAGTTCATTCCCTGTTTAAACAGATGTGCTCCTTAGGAATTCAACCGGATTTGTGTACTTTGAATATCTTGATCAATTGCTTGTGCCATCTGGGTTGGGTGGATTTTGGTTTCTCAGTATTGGGTAATGTCCTGAAACGTGGTTATGAACCAGATGTTGTTACATTGAGCACTCTGATCAAAGGGCTCTGTTCAAAGAATGAAATTGGCCGGGCAATTGAGTTTTTCTACAAAATGGTGGAGTTAGGGTACCCGTGTAATGAAGTCACTTATGGAACAATGATTTATGGGCTTTGCAAGAACAGAAAAGCTGTGAAGGCCCTTGCGTTGTTCAGAGAGGGAGTGCAGAATGGTGGGTGTAATCCAGACTTAATCTTGTATAGCATGATCATCGACGGTCTCTGCAAAGAGGAGCTGGTAAATGAGGCTATGAACCTCTTCATAGAACTGAAGTGCGGAGGCATCTCACCTAATGTTGTTACTTACAGCTCTGTGATTAATGGCCTCTGCAATTTTGGGCGATGGAAAGAAGCTGGTCGCATTTTTGATGAGATGATGAATAATGGAATCAGACCTAATACTATAACCTTCACCATTATGATCGATGGTCTTTGCGGAGAAGGGAGGTTTGTGGAAGCACATAAACTGTTTGATTTAATGCTACAAAAAGGTGTGTTGCCTAATATCTTCACATACAATAGCTTGATTCAAGGCCTAACCAATTCAGGCCGATGGACAGAAGTCACCCGATTGTTCAGTGAGATGTTGGAAGGGGGAATTTCACCAGATATTTTTACCTTCAACACTGTGGTTGCTGCTCTTTGTAGAGAAGGGAAGGCCAAAGAAGCTCATGGGCTCTTTTATTTGATGATTAAGAAAGGTGTGGAACCCGATTTAATCACATACAATACATTGATAGATGGATATTGTTTACTGGGGCAAATGGATAAGGCAATGGAGCTCTTTACTTCCATGATGAGTTGGGGATATAAGCCTGACACCATTACCTATAGTTCACTAATTAACGGCTATTGCAAGTGCAGGAGGATGAGTGAAGCCTTCCAGCTCTTTAAAGAAATGCCCCGCAAGGGAATAATCCTTAATACTGTTACTTATAATTCTCTTATTCAAGGATTTTTCCTTTCGGGCCAAGTTGGGTATGCACAGAAGGTTTTCAAAGAAATGAAAGTTCATGGGCACATTCCAGATCAATACACTTACTCTATATTGATGAGTGGGCTATGCAAAAGCAAGCGTATTGATGATGCACTTAAATTTTTTCACGAAATAGAGTCTAAAAACCTTGATATTCTTACTTACAGTGCCCTCCTTGATGGACTGTGGGAGGGGTCTATGCCGAAAGAGGCTGAGAAATTGTTCAACTGCATCTCTTCCAAAGGTTTGGAGCCTGATTTTAAAACATATAGCATAATGATCAAAGGATTCTGCAAAGAAGGCTTGCTGAGCAAAGCATGGGATTTGTTCATGAAATTAGAAGAAAAGGGTTGTCCTCCAAATGATGTCACTTATAACATCTTGGTTCAAGGATTTCTTCAAAATAAGGAGGCCAGCAAGGCATTCAAGCTTCTGAATGAAATGTCTCATAAAGGTTTCTCACCTGATGCAAAGACTGTATCTCTGTTAGTGAATTTGCTTGCAGAAGGGGGGCCTGAACATGAATGTTTTGAATGGCTTAACAGATTTATGCCAAATAAGAACTGACAAGGTCATATTCAGATGCCCATTCAATTTTAGCTTCCTTAAACTAATCTGATGAAATAGTAATTTATCCTACAGCAATAGGAATCAACCAAAATGACATATACACAGAGAATGTAATCAGGCTTTTCAGCTTTACCCATGGAACCAGAAGCAATTCGTGATACGTTACTACTTGCAAGGGGCCTCCAAATCCAGCATCTGTACTTTTTTTTTCAGACTGCCAACCTGTGATAGCTTCACTTAACAAGGCTGCTTCATCTTTGGACCGGGTTGCTCTTTCCATTGTTGAAGGTATGTCTTTGCTAATTCCTTTCTTTTCTTCTGTATTTTCCATGTATGCTCCTTGAACTTGCAATAGAGAGGCTCACTTTCTTGCCATAGGAGCTCCAAAGTTGAAAGTGTCGCGGGTTTGGTGGGTTCAGTCTGGATCAGTAAGAGTGTAACCTGTGTATGTGGTTTTGGGATGAGCAGTAGTTGGGTCATTGGTGTATCAATATTGTAAGATATGAATATCTGTTATATAGAAAAGTCTTGACTTGTGACAGGCTCATTTGTTGTTGGAGTAGCCTACCTCATAAGATCTTTCTTTACAAACCAATTATTATGGTAGAGGGTTTAAGAGCAAGAGATAAAGGGCAGTGAAGCCATTTCATGTGAGAAGAAAAGAGTCAGAGAGACGACACATAGACTTCCAATTGGTCAAGCGATCAACCCTCTATTGGTAGTGATATGGCGAGGCTCTTCTACTAGAAAATAAATAAATATGACCAGGCTCCATATGGGAGACTGAAATGTTTGGCTTTAGGTGCATTTTGGCTGGGCTGGGCCATGATGAGCTAGCCTATGGTTATGGGGGGCCTCTCTCTCTCTCTCTCTCTCTCTCTCTCTCAACAATCAAAACTGGATTCTCGAATTATTCAAAAAAATTAATCTGACTTTAATGGGTTTTGGACTTTTGATTTAATTGAGGAGTAGGTCTATTTCCTTTAGGTTATTGAACCAATGGTTGTAGGGGTTGACTTGGCTCTCTCATACTAGTTCTCATTATTAAGAAAAAGAAAACAAAGATAAAACATGAGCTGATTTATACCAATAGCAATCATAAGTTGTTTCAAAGTAAATCAATTAATTCATTAATTTTTTTTTTGGTTGCTAATAATGGATATTCAGGTCTTCGGCTTGATTAGGTTAGTGGGTCCGTACTGACTCCACAACCTCATGGATCTCATGAATCGGATCATATCAGAATTGAATGAAAATCATTCAATTTTCATTAAAAGCAGTGAAGAACAATAAACACTACATGTGAATGATTGAAGAAAATAAGAGGAGTCGAATTCAAAACCGCATGCTTACTGAGACGAAAGTCTTTCCTTATTCATTAATATATCTCTCTTTAATTTTTTTTCCTTGTTCACCAATAAGCCCTCTCTCTCTCTCTCTCTCTCTCTCTCTCTCTCTTAAAGTCAAAACAATCATCTATGGTCACCCACAAAAGAGAAGAAAAAATTGGTGGTCCAATGGCCAATTCAACTAGTGGACTAATGGTACTCATACAATGAAAGATACTAAGTGCATGAGATTGAATGATAATCATTCAATTTTCACTAAAAGCAGTGAAGAACAATAAACACCATGTGTGAGTGATTAAAGGAAATAACAAGAGTCGAACTCAAAACCGCATGTTTACAAAGACAAAAGTCTTTCCTTATTCATTAATAAATCTCTCTTAAAATTATTTTTTTCCTTATTCACCAATAAACCCCCTCTCTCTCTCTCTCTCTCTCTCTCTCTCTCTCTTAAAGTCAAAACAACCATCTATGGTTACCCACAAAAGAAGAGAAAAAATTGGTAGTCCAATGGCCAATTCAACTAGTGGACTAATGGTACCCATACAATGAAAGATACTAAGTGCATGCTTCAGGTCCTTCAGGATTGGATGCTACAAATTTAACATATAGTTAGATTGTCCAGATGTTGCAGTTGATAATTTTCTTTGTTGACTCTTGTTTGCCGTTACATGCGACTTGACATTTGTGCTAATCTTAATCACTACTCTTGTCTGGCTCTAAAAAACAGTGAATTCTTGATAAGAAACCAAGGAATATAGAATATACCCTAGAAAGTAAATTAAGAATTGTCATTCCATGGTAGAGGTGGGTCTCATTCAAGAAAGTATTTTTTTTTTATGAATTGGAGATAATTTATTAATCTTAGATTAGCAAGACAAAAATAGAATGAGTCAAAATATAAAATAACCAATGTCAACTTAAGATCTCATCTATTAAAATCAAGTCCTTAATATATATTATAAAATTAAAAAGAAAAAAAAATCTGATCCAAGCAATGTCGATATGTCATAAAAAGTTCTCATTACATGGTAGAGGTGGGTCTAACTCAAGAAAGTTCTATGGCTTAATGATTAAATAGATATAAAGTATCAATCTAATGATTAATAAGACAACAATCGCAAAAGAGGGAGAGTGAGAGAGACCTTTAGTGAGAATTTCTACGTGGACAGAGATTTTCCATCACACCAGAGTGAGAAACCACATTAATGAGAGGACAGGGATATGAATTCATTCACTAGAGACTCGTATAATGACTAAGGAAACATTGAATGAACAAAAATATAATATAATTTGTGTCATGAACTATAATGGCAATGATGGTAAAATAATAAGAATTAATTGATTGAAACTTCCAATGCAAATTGGGTTTTTAGAGATATAGTTAGGGTTTTGATCACCATATTTAATGGACAAGTCTGTGACACAATGGTTAAATTGCACGATACAATATGTTACAATATGTTGATCACATATTTGAAACTTGAAAACAGCCTTTTCTACACATTAAGAGTAAATTCCAACAATTACTTGTGGCTTCATAGGCACTGATAGTGGAGGAAGAAATATAATTACTTTAGTTAAACCAGACCTATTAATAATTGGGACTGGTTCATTTTGCGCATTTGGAGGCTTTGTTAAGAGTCAAGCCTATTGGAATCTGACTAGATATGATCATTATACCATTATGCTCTAAGAAGTCCGCTAAAATCTTTTTTTTTTTTTACAAGTTTTTGGGTTAATAATTCTTAACCCCTTTCAAATTTTAACCAATTCACTGCTCCCATGCTCCTATTTGTTTCTTCAATATTATAAGGGAAAAAGAACACTATCTTTATCGTCTTCTGTATGCCCTTGAAAATAGTGTTGTATTTGAATCGTTATCAATCTTGAGATCGATACCGATAACTAAATCCTCGTTAGCTAAGTGGTATAAGAGAGTGGATCAATGAGGTGCAACAGAATGATTACACATATAGGAAGGCAATGAGGTTAAAGAAACTTTTCCCTAAAAAGTTACATCTCAATGAGATAATCAACTCTCTCTCTCTCTCTCTCTCTCTCTCTCTCTCTCTCTCTCTCTCTCTTCTCTCTCTTCTGTGTGTGTGTGTTGGGAGGAGGGGGTTCAACTACACGGGTCATACACTCATGTTGTGTGTTATGTGTGCGTGTTGAGGGGAGAGGGGGGTTCAACCACACGGGGTCATGTACTAATGTTCTGCGATTCATAAAACTCATTGCATCTAGTCAATAGTTTCCGTATATTTTATCAAAAAAATATATATTAAAAAAGGAGGAGGTTAGATATACCTTTTTTTTTTCTGTAAATAAGGAGGTTAAGTATGCCATTGGCTTTCTTGGAACTAGTGGCTTAACCAATTGGAGTGCTAGGACAAGAAGGGTATAAGGGACTTTTCTAAGTAAGAAGGAGAACGAAAAGGACATCATACTAGTTATAAAGAAAGCTTGAAAAAATGCAAGAAAATGACATAGATCATAGATAATTGTATATTGGCCTGCATCCCACTAGTTTGCATGAACATATACAAGGATGCATGACAATATACAATCGAATATATGATTGAATTGAACTCTTAAATTTAGCAAGTGGCTAATTTGAAGATGACTATGGTGCAACTAGTCATGGTTTTTAAAACCCTAGCATACTTCTGATAAGTGTTCAAGCAGCCCTATGTGTCAATGTACTTTTTTTGTGGTTCTACATTTTTTCAATGCTTGTGTTTGACACTTGTAAACTCTATTTAATCAGAAACTTACATGTGAGTAGGGGACGTTGGGTTCATCTGTCCAACAAAATTGTGACTAACCTGCTGCGTGGTATATACACGTGTGCTAGTGCATTCGGTGGACCAAGAACATCTCTAAAAAAAAAAGAAAAAAGATCCAATGGATGATAGCTTCATTACACCTACAAAACAAAGAAATGGAGAAGGTGAATTTTCTTTCAAAATTGGATGATGCCATGTCTTTGGATACAAAAGCAACATATCTCTTTCTCTAAACCATGGAAATCAAGAAGAAATTCTATACAAAAGGGGAGAGAGAGAGAGAGAGAGAGAATAAATTATATGGTCCTCTTTCAATTTTGAGAGAGAAAGAAGAGAGATTAAAAATAAATTATAGGGATTATAATTATATGGTTTAGGTCCTATTTGAATTTAATGTTTGATAAGTTGGAACGGTTAAGTTTGGGGGAAAGTTAAAAGGCAAAGGGAGGAGGAGGAGGAGGAGGAGGAGGAGGAGAGGATTCCAAGAAGAAGAAATGCGGTGGGGGAAGAAAAAAACGAACCCTTTTTTATTCTCTTATTTCTGCCTTGCTTCATTTCATTCCTGAGAAGTTATAGTTTTGAGTTTTGAGTTTTGACTTTTTAGTTTTGACTTTTGACTTTTTGACTCTTCTTTCTCTGCACATAATCGTTTCGATTCTTCTCGATTTTTCGTCGAAATTCATCATAGTTGAAAACCCAGATCGGTTTTACTGCTCCAGACCTCCGAAAAGGCTTATTTGGCCGATTGGTCTCACTGTGTATAAAGGTAAAGAGCTCGTTTTGGTATTGGGGTTCTGCTGAAAACGGTTACGGAATTCAAGTTTCTGGAAATTTATCTGTGGGTTTTTGATCTCTCGTTGGTTTTGGTATTTGGGTTCCGGGGATGGTGGGTTTAAAAGGGCTTCTCTGATTGAATTGGATTGGTGATTGGAGCAGCAGCAATGTGAGAAAGTCTGGTTTGGTATCTGAAACTGGAGAAGGTTTTATAGTAAAAGAGGTACATTTTCTTCTCTTTTAACATGTTTTTTCGAAGCTGTTGGAAATTATCTTCTTAATTATGGGTGAATTTTTTTGTCTGTGGGACATTTGTGCTGTTAAACGGCATCCGATGGAACGGTTTTGATGGATCTTGCTTCATGTTCGATGTCTTGTAATTCAAAGTTCTAGGTTTTTGTTTGTCTAGTTTTCGCTGGATATTTCTTTATCATTCTATCATAACTATACTGGTTTCTTGTTGGTACACCGCGTTTCGTTTGTTTCGTTTTGATGCAATGTCTCCAATGGTAGTGGCCTATATTTTGATTCATCATAATGAAAGATTGATCCTAAATCCTTTGTGTTGCCTATCCTTGTGGATTTTATCCTTGTAGCCCTCTTCTCTTGGGTTTGCTAGTTTATCTGCTGTTGTCTTATTGGTCTCATCTACGACCCTTCATCTAGAACACCTAGTCTTTTCGTGAAATGTATTGGACTCCTGATTCATTGCAGAAGCTTGTAAGTTACCTCGTTGCCATTTAATTTTGCTGCTTGGTCTATCAGAAAAAAAATTCTTTGCTGGTCATTGAGAATGTTATGTCAGTCTGAACGCTTTCTTCATGTAATTTTATTTTCATTCACCTTTGAATTATTCTTGTAAAAATACTGATAGCAGTGGTAAGTTGTGTTCCAGAGCTGTTCAGGTGCAGCTCTGGTTGGGTTGTTTTTCCAGTTGCTGTGGCCTCATTTTATTTGCTTATTAGACGTGTTCTGTTGTTTTCTTCTCTCATCTCCTTCTCCTAATTGAAGTTACTGCACTCCATCTCCCCCATCCCCACACACAAAAAAACAAGTGGTCGTGGAGACATTTCATTTTTCTTGGTATCAATCTAGCAGACATTTATGGCTTTCTTTTTCTTATTTTTGAGTTGGTAGTTTCATTACAAGAAGCACTTGATTCGAGATTTGTCTACTTTTACAACAATCCCTTGGAGTGTAGAGATCACAAGTCTGAGTGCCTTTCTTTGCTTTGATGCTGTTACATCACAATTAACACAGTCCACAATGCTTATCAAGTTAGAATATTTTAATGTCAGTAGTTGTTAATGAAGTTGCAAGTCATATTTGTAGGCAGCACCACTTTGTCATGTCATGAAGTTCTCTTAATGATACACCAGCATTTCTTAAACATTGAAACAAGGATAGTGTAGGAAAGCCAACAAATACCCTAATTTGGCTGGTGCTAAAATCAATTGGTGCTCTTTTACACATGAAGAGGAACCCTAATTCAACTTCAAATTTCAAGAATATCTAGTGTAAGAAAGTGCAATTGATTTTTGCACCAGCCAAACAAAGTAGTATGCCAAAAGGGAAAGGAAAAACTTCTGCTACTTTCATAAAAGTAGGGAGCCTAGTAACACGTAATGTTGTCAAATTAAGGTTTTTATATTACTATTAGAATTGGGGTTTTTCTGTGTTTGTGGTTGTTTGGAAAGCATGGTTTCAACAAAGTTGGATGAAAGTTTTAGTGGCTGGACACTTTATCCCCTCATAAATCAGTAAGCACCTGCACCACAGTTATCACTATGTCTAAGTGACCCAAGGCTTTGAAGAATGTCCAAAAGCAATAGTGACACCACCAAGGCGGCTGGACACCTAGGTGACTCCTTGAAAACTACGCTTTTCTCGTTGATCCCTTTGACCAAGAGACTGACGCCAGCTAGATAAGAATGTCTTTTATGGATTTCGTGTCGGGAATAGAGCAGTGGTGGGATGTTAATGCTTATTATGTTCTCCCTATGCCCTAGATTTAGATTCTGTTCTATCTCTTCTCTTGCCTGCCTCCTTCCCAGGATTTGGAAAAGACAACACTACAACCCCCCCCCCCACACCTGCCTTATGGAGAGGTCCCTTCCTAATGTGGCCTGCACGAATTTAGGTCCATCAAAAGGTTCCTTGAGTCAGTGCTTCTACTCTGTGGTGATAAAATTGAAAATGGTTCCCTTAATTCTAGGATGATAACTGAGCAATTGCAATAAAGCAATCGGTCTGCTACATCTTCTTCTCTGAGTGTGCTGCATATTGTTTCAGAAAGAACTCTCACCTGCATTATTGTATAGTCTTCCTGTGGTTTTGGCTTTAATTGTTTTTGTATATTGCTTGTCACTAATTTTATCTTACGTGTCTCATTACTTATTTGTCTTGAAACCGTTGGTATTTCAATTATTGTTATGCCGGTCATTTCTTTCCTGTGGTTAAATATAGCATTTGAACCAATATCCATTTAGGAGTCAAGAACTTATTTGTTTTCAATTACTGGGGGATTTGATTGTGTTCTTGAAACAGGTGTGATGGAGATAACACTTTTAAAATCTCTCCTCAATGATATCTCTCGGTTCAGTAATTTATCTTCTTTTGACAACATAAACTCTGAATTGGTCCAGAAGTATTACCAAAAATTAGATGAGGTATTGAAGCTGTTGAGGCCAATACTGGATGCAATTCTTGACTCTGAAGTTGCTTCAAATGAGCAGCTTAAGAATACATTTGAAGAATTGGATGGGTTTGTTGATGAAGCTAGGGAGCTTGTCGAAAGCTGGCAACCACTGACGAGTAAAGTTTATTTTGTATGTTAAGCTTTCTTTTCTGACTTTGCCATTGTTATGTTTGAAGATAATATCAGAAGGCTTTTGGTGATTTATGGATAGACATTTTCCAGTTTTATTTGTTCCAAGAATTTCTTCTGCTCATGCATTATCCAAGTTTGGGTGTAGCCTGTGCCCAAGGCTCTCGCCACTGCAGAGTCTGGGGAGGGTCATAATGTATGCAGCCTTACCCCCCCCACCTTGGGGAGAGGTTGTTTCTTGGCTCAAACCCGTGACAACTTGGTCAAGTTTCTGTATTATAATTGATCTTAACCAGTTGTCTATCCTGACCTTTTGATAATTCATATTGCTTAATGCAGTTGATGATTATTAAGATAACCTCTTTGGGCATAAAATAGAAGTTTACTTGCTGGATTCTTAGGATCATGTTGTAGTTATCATAAGCACATCTTTTGGTCACTCAATACTAACATGGCCCAAATGAGTAATTTTTATAATGGGGAAAAGAATGTTCCCTGGAACTATTGGAGGACCCATTATTAATCTTGGAGGTAATAGCCCCTATCACAAGAGGCCATAGCCGCAAAATCTTTCTCCAGGCCTAGGACACATTCGAGTGAGGAAAAATGGTCCAAGTAGAATCATTGCGGAGGAAGCAGGAATAGACCCAATTGACCCAAATACTCTTCCTTCTAGCCGCAGTCTTCCATATAAGCTTAGGAATAGCATAATTGACATCTTTGATCCTTCTCAAGCCAATGCCTCCTTCAGCTCTAGGGAGGAAAACAGAGGACCAACTGACAGGGAAAGAAATATGGAGGATTCACAACCCTTACAAAGAAAGGCAAGCATGAGGGACTCCAACTTCAAAATGATTGACCGTTGAAGACCAGAAATGCTAGACCAATAAATGTAGGAGGACTGAAGCAGAACAAGCCCCTCCTTCGGATCATCTGTGGTCTCACCAGCAGAAGTTGCCCTGGCTTTTCAAAACGGATTGGAGGGCTTTCAAATAGGAGGATGGAAAGCACCAGGTCTTGATGGTTACCTGACGATGTTCTTTCAGACCAATTGGGACATTCTGGGAGAAGATATCTGGCATATGTTGGAACACTTTTTCTGCAGTGGTTATCTCCTTTACAAACTGAAACATACCCATATTGTGCTCGTCTCTGTAAGTAAACTACCTTTTTGCACAGCTAAGTAAGGGAAAACTTGGTAAAGAGAGATCTCGTTTTAGTCTGCTCTACGAGCATCGTATCCTCTCATTCTAGCTACCTTCTCAAACTTACAGCCAGATAAGGTACACTCAGTTTGTTTTGTGGTCATAGATCAGCTTTAGCCTTACAACAAGCTAACACAACTGAACTACCGAAAACAACATGATTTATATGAGCCGACTACCAAAACAAAAGGAGGGTACTGTGGTGACCAAGCAATGACTGCTACATATGCATGCAAGATTGGTATGTGTAGAATAGGTTATGTAAGAGAAACATACAAAACATACAATATATAGTACCAACCTAGGTTTTTGATGTCAAACTATTATTTAGGGTGTGTTTTTACACTTTGAAGGTTCAAATATTTTTAATTAGAAATTTCCCTGGAGTTTTAAGCCAAAATATGTTCATTTGACCATCAAAATGGACCTTTGACCAAAATCTGAAATATTTCGGAACCCTAGTCGAAATTGAAATCTCAAACTACACTGATGGTTAAAAGAAAGAAGAAACAAGGTAAAATCGATAAGGAAGGAGAACATGGAAATCACTAAGAAGAAAGCAGAGAAAAGAAATATATATATATATATATTTATATTTATTTATTTATTTATAGAGAGTGCCTGCACAGCCACAAGCCATGCAGGCACACTCACTAAACTCAATATTCCATTCTCATTCATCTGCTAAAGTGTTGGATTACAAGCATGTTTGTAAAACACAAATTGTACCCAACAAGGAAACTTGAAGCAAATTTAAACACAGAAACTACTAACTTGTCTCCTTCATAGCTTAACCTAAAACAAACACAGTGAAATAAAACATTACAAGATAACTCTAGTGGGAGCGCTTTGGTGCAACGATTAAGTTGCTCTGTTACAACCTCTTGGTTGCAGGTTTGAAACTTGGAAACAGCCTCTCCTTTGAAACAGGGGATTAAGGTTGCTTACATTTGCCCCTGCCAGACCCTGCAGTAGTTCTGCATTGGGATGTTCTTTGTTAGAAGATGACTCTAGATAAGTAATAAACCCCTAAATACCCTACTGGACCAACACTAATTTGGACCCGGTTTGTCTTGCTATGGGCTACCAAACGGGTTTGTTTTGGTCCAATATAGCGCTTCTGCATCATTGCTAGATCTCCTTGCAACTACTATCTTTCGGTAGTGGGAGAAGAAGCCCAAGACAGATCATAGTTTATTCAGAATTTATAAATTCACAGTATTGCTTTACTATCCTCTAATGTTTCTTCTGATTGATTTCTCATCTAACTATTTTTTTTTTTTGGGAGGTGGAGGGGTTATAGGCATTGGAAAACTCAAACAAACGATTATTACTAACAGAAAACTTAAATCTCATGGATGTTATATCAAATGCAGTGTTTGTATCTGACAAAAAAAAATTATGTTAGGCAATTTTGATTCTCAATATAACTTATTTCCTCCATTGGACCAATGGAAGATTTCTCTTTCTTCTCCTGTACTCTTAATGGTCAATCTTGTACTTCTTTTCCGGATTTTTTGAACATTAACATGAAGCTTGGGGTAGGTTCAGTATCTGTATACTTGTATATTTCTATTATCTTTTCTTTTTATATTTTTTTAGAACTATAAACTTCACAAAATTTCTAATTACCTTTCAATGCATATGTTATCAGGTGTTGCAAATCGAATCATTAAGAACAAAGATTCAGGCTTCTGGTCTGAAGCTTCTCGAGGTTCTGAACTCTTTGCATGACTACCTCCCTGGTGATTTGAGTTCATCATCTCTTGAGGTACCAAAATGATTCGTTTTTTAATGTGGGATTAATCTCGCCCTACACGCCCACCCTTTAGGTTATAATTTTCTCAGCGATCCAGACCTTCTACTGATGGGTCTTTGTTTTATTGCCCAATAAATAACATTGGTTGGATGATCTTAACCATCAAACAACAATTATCAACATTATCAGGAGAGAAAATCTGAAAATTGTAATTGCTGTCTTGAAGGACACAATTTTCATATTGCTTGATCATCCAGCTGATGCAATTGTAGGAATGTGAGAGAACCTAAAGGTGGGCTGTTGGTTGGGGTACCCAGATTGAGGAGATCACCACTAGCTTGTCAGTGTACAAATCTTGAGTTCCATAATTGAAATATATCCTCATGTTGATTTCTGTTTTCCATGGGAATGATCAATTGCAGCTGTGTGTTCAGAAACTTCAGTGTACTGGAATTGACCAGGTGTCAGCCATCATAAGACAAGCTATCAGAGATCAAGCTAATAAATCTATTCCAAACTCAGATAGCCTGGTGAAGATTGCAGACTCCCTATGGTTAACGTCCAACCAAGAACTTCTAATGGAGGCTGTGGCTCTTGAAAAGGTTAAGGCAAAGGCTGAACAAGATGAAAAGGATGGAGAGGTTGAGTACATAGATCACATGATTGATCTTGTCACCCATATGCATGACCGCCTTGTCAAAATAAAGCAGTCGCAGAGCACTAATCCTGTCTCCATCCCTGCTGATTTCTGCTGTCCTCTTTCCCTTGAGCTTATGACAGATCCTGTCATTGTGGCCTCAGGACAAACCTATGAGCGGGCTTTCATCAGGAAGTGGCTTGACCTTGGTCTCACTGTTTGTCCCAAAACCCACCAGACTTTGGCACACACTAACCTAATTCCTAACTATACTGTTAAAGCTCTAATTGCAAATTGGTGTGAATCAAACAATGTGAAGCTGCCAGACCCTGTGAAGTCTCCAAGTTTAAATCAACCCTCAACTCCTCTTGCTGATTCAGGTGCCAGAGACTTGCACATCCCACCACATTCAGTTCATTCTCCAACCAGGAGCAACTATACAAGGTCTCCAGAGTCAACTAGGTCCACGGGTTCACCAAATAATAGATTTTTATCATCTAATGGACCCCATCTAGAGGGAACTTCTCCTTCACATCCTCGTTCAGCATCTGAAGGTGGGACTGGAAATGGCCCTGCACTGGATGTTGGTAGATTATCACTAATGAACTCTGAGGATAGGATGGCCAACTTAGGAGAGAGAAATCATGCGTCAGGTGCTCAACCTTTGGTGGCATCAAGAAAAGAATCTTCTGAAGGAAGTGGCACTGATGAACAGTTTCAGGGTCATAATCGTAATGCCTCTGTATCCAGCACAGTTTCTAGTACAGATTATCACCAAGGAACACTACGGGATACCAATGAGGTCTCACAGTTGTCCAGTGATATGATTCATTACAGTGGTGATAATTCTGGGGAGGTGACATCTGAGCCTCTGGGTCCAGCTACATCAGTACCACATAGAGAACCTGAATTTCCACTGCTTTTAGAGACACGATCTAGAAGCCAAACATTCTGGCGTCGGCCATCTGAAAGAGTTGTTCCGAGGATGGTCTCCTCGCCAGCTATTGACACGAGATCTGATCTTTTGGGTATTGAAACCCAAGTGCGGAAGTTGGTTGAGGACTTGAAAGTTACTTCTGTTGATGTGCAAAGAGATGCCACTGCTGAACTTCGTCTTCTTGCTAAACACAATATGGATAATCGGATTATAATTGCAAACTGTGGGGCCATAAGCCTTTTGGTTGGTTTGCTTCATTCAACAGACACAAAGACCCAAGAGAATGCTGTTACAGCACTTCTCAACTTATCAATCAATGATAATAACAAAACTTTAATTGCAAATGCCGATGCAATTGATCCCCTCATTCATGTGCTTCAGACAGGAAGCCCTGAAGCAAAGGAGAACTCAGCTGCCACCCTTTTTAGCCTTTCAGTTATTGAGGAGAACAAGGTCAAAATTGGTCGATCTGGGGCAATCAAACCTTTGGTGGACTTATTGGGAAATGGAACCCCTCGGGGGAAGAAAGATGCTGCTACAGCTCTGTTCAATTTGTCTATATTTCATGAGAACAAGGGACTGATTGTGGAAGCTGGTGCAGTGAGGTACCTTGTTGAGTTGATGGATCCAGCAGCTGGGATGGTTGATAAGGCAGTTGCTGTCTTGGCAAACTTAGCAACAATACAAGAAGGGCGGAATGCAATTGGCCAGGGGGGAGGGATTCCAGTCCTTGTTGAAGTGGTTGAACTAGGTTCAGCAAGGGGGAAGGAAAATGCAGCTGCAGCACTGCTACAGCTCTGCAGCAGCAATAGATTTTGTAGTATGGTACTTCGAGAAGGAGCTGTTCCACCATTGGTGGCACTGTCTCAGTCGGGCACTCCACGTGCCAAAGAAAAGGTATTCTGATCGTTGCACACACATCCTTTTTTTTTTTTTTTTTTTTCTGAGAGGTGGGGTTGCATATAGATTGAGAAGCAAGGTATCCTTGGTGTCTTGATGCTCTATGTTTGACCTACCTATCAATTTAGACAGGACCAGGACCATCCAACATGGGGGTTATGTATACCTTTTGCTTGTCCGTATCCATGGGTAGCAGCCTCATTGTTGAATTCTAGTTATAATGAATCTTGGCCTATTGAAGTATTGATTATACTCAATATCAATCACTAGTCATCAAGAATTAGATTAATATTGGGATTGTTGGTTTGCAAGATTGGGAATCTCATTACTCATGAATTCAGTGGGCCCAAAATGTAGGGGATGTACCATGGTTTTTAAAACTGGACCCGGGGGGGGGGGGGGCAACAAAATGAACTTGAATGTCAAAAAACTGCTCGCTTTAGATTCTGGTTTTTGAGATAGGTGGTTCCAAGTGTGGACCAAAGCCCCCCGCCCCCACGCACACAAACACACACACACACACACACAAAGAAAAAAAGGTAGTTTACCTCTGAGGTGAATCTAGACGTCTGTGGTAAATGTTTTATATGGTTGGACTAGCATGTAGCATAGTAACATTCAATGGATCTTAAGGCTGAAAAGCCATTCCGATTGGAATGACAGCTGAGAAAGGAAAACTGAATCCAGATATCTTGTATACTCTTCTAGTCCCTTCTATGCCTGGGTTCTGAAAAGAGCATCTTGAGGGGTATCGCTATAAAGACACTTGTAGGCAAGAATACACCTGATATTTAACAGAATACCTTGAGGTACTTTTCTCCTCCACATGAATACTGGCAGCATGGATAGACTATCTATGTTTGTGAGAACTAAGTTTCTCATTTGCCGCAAATGCTTACATATATGACCACACTTGGTAAACATTTAACTTGTCCAAATTAGGATATATGTAGGGAAATTTTTTTTTAATATCATAGGATGATTTCAACCATTGCTCTTTGTTTGGACGAAATTCTGCACAGCATTTGATGTGCGGGTCTAGAGATTTGATGGCCAAAAATCATGGGGATCTTTTTTTTTTGGTCGAAAATCTCCTGGGTATCAAGTCTAGATTCTTTGGCTTTGAGAAGGGCCTTTTTCTTTTGGATGGGGGTGGGGGGAAGATGTGGATTATATGAGAACCTTCATGTTTGGCACATGGATTGATTGTTCATTTGAAGTCTTCCCAACATTCAGTGTGCCCGACTATTGAGAACTACAATGCATGGTACACCTGGAATGTTCGGAGAACATCTATAAACTGTAACATTTTCAAGGTCTTAATGATCTTTTTCCCTTTTTATTTTTTATTTATTTATTTTTTGTGGGTTGGGGGAGGTGGGCAAGTTTATGCGGTAATATTTTCAAGGTCGAAATGATCAAAATACCTTGTTTGTTGCAGGCACAAGCTCTTCTTAGTTACTTCAGAAACCAGAGACATGGTAATGTAGGAAGGTCCTGATCTTTTTGCGCAGTTGGGGAAGTTCCAAGACTGGTGGTGACCCAGTTGTGTGCAGTAAAGTTTTATACGTGTGTGATTTCCAATTTGGCAAATAATGCAATTAAATGAAATTGGGATGTTGCTTGCTTGTAATAAACCAATTTGTGTATGAGGGGACGATTGGAGTTCTCTCATTGAGTTCTTGTATATGCATTTTAGAACATTAATTTTTGTATCTGGCAGTCGATATTTCCAGCCTCTATTTGTTAGCTCTGGAATGTGATTGGCAATTTGGCATTCTTTTCTTATGTGGCTGCTGATTCACAGAATTCTTCATGCTCTATCCTTATTTTCTAGAGAAATGATCAGTTAATGGGTGCTTTCTCTTTGCCATTCGTTTTGTTTTCTGCAGACATTTTGAAGAACTACTTGCTTTGTGCTGTTGAAATATGATTCCTTGTTCCCAGTTTGCCATTACCACTTACCAAGCTTTGGCTCTGGCTTTATTGCCTTTCTTGTGGAGTTTGCTTCAGGGTATACCTCTCTTCCCTACCCACGTTGCTGTCCTACATCTGGTTGTCTGCAGTTTGGAATGCCAATTTGATGGGCTGGATGGGATGGTTACTGATATAGGGGGTTCCTAGGTGACTAGGTCTCCTACAAGATTAACTAACTAGGTAGGGTTAACTCAAGGGGCTTAAGTAAATAGGACCAAAGAAACTCAGCAACAAGATTAAGCATGCAAGATAAAACGAGACTAATAAACAAAGTAGCCAAAAAGCAATAATAATCTAGACGGAAAAACACAAAAATTCTTACTCAAGTTTCAAGTGAGGACATGGGGAAGGGAACAAACGACATACGAATGTTAGGTGCAGCACAAATCAATCTAGATACCCAAATTAGATAAGCAAACAATCAATATCCTCTAGCAACCAACTAAAGTAGAAAATCAGCAAGGGTTCTTTGGAGATATAATAGTGACGAAACAACTTAAACAATTGGTAAAGATAGGCATAAATAAAGGGCAAAGGCTGGCTTCAACGCCAATGGGCTGCAATATATAATAGGGCTTAATGGAGGTGGGGAGGGTTTAGTTTAGTGTTTTACCATACTACTGTTTAGATCTGAGGAGAAAAGAAGAGATCAAGGTCCCCCAAAATAAAGAGATGCAGTCCACCTTTAGTTGATGAAGACAAGTCCAACAGATTGTAGAGAGATCAGCACCAACGGAGAGTAAACAACAACTGAGAGTAGCAGCAGCAGTGTGTAGCAGCAGCAGTGAGGTAAGGGCAGCAGTGTGTAGCAGCAGCAGTGAGGTAAGGACAGCAGTGAGTAGCACCAGCAGTGAGGTAAGGGCAGCAGTGTGTAACAGCAACAACGAACATCGAAAGGGGAGATCAGCAGCAACAAAACAACAACAGAAAAATAAGAATGAAAAGAAAAGAGAGGGAGGCGAGACAAGAGAGAAGAGAGAAGAGAGAGCCGAGAGGCTGAGAGAAGAAAGAGGCGAGAGAGAAAAGTGAGAAAACAAGAGAGAGAGAGAGAACCGTGAGAGGGGTGGGGGTTTGTTCTTGGCTTTTTTTTTTCAATTAACATTCATTGTATTCAATAATGGCCAATGGCCTTACACTTAAATAGAATAAACTTCCAAAAATAAAAAAGATACTTAGAAACTCAATTACTTGAAATAAAAGAGTACCTAATAGACCAATATAAAAAGTCCTAGTTTCCTAATTATGTAAGACAATCAAATATCACTAAATTTAAAGCAAAGTACTAGAATCAAATAAGATTTGGTGGGGTCCACAAGATCTGCAAAGTACTAGAATCAAATAAGATTTGGTGGGATCCACAAGATCTGCAAAGTACTAGGATCAAATAAGATTTGGTGGGGTCCACAAGATCTACTGATTGGGAGGACAAGGGGGGGTCGAACCCAGCGCTGGAAGGCTGGTTCGACTCCTCTCTTTCCTTCTTCTTTCTTGTTTAATCCTCCAGCCACAAAGATGGACCTGGTTGAATCTTCTTCTTCTTTCGTCTGTACACCTTGATGTCCCCATCAACTCTCCCCGGCTTGGAAGAATTCACCTCTGGTGAATTAAAGCTCATGTAATACTCAAGTAGGTCTGGGTTGAGTTTTTGGGCTTCTTGCATTGTGATCCAGGTGTTGTCAATTTTCGTACGTCCATGCCACTTGACCAAGAACTCTCTAGAACCTCCAGTGTGTGTGGACACAATCCTCTCATCAAGGATTTCCTCAATTTCTTCAGTTACTCGTGACCTTAGGCACAGGTGGTAACAAGGTGGGGGGAAGTGGTTGGCTTGGCTCAGGAGTCTCATCAATGTTGAAAGGGAAGTCTTCAAGGTCATCAGGATAAAAAGAGGTGACGGTAGAGGTACCATGGTATGGGACTAGGTCTTTAAAATTGAAAATATTGCTGATCTCCATGCTAGCTGGCAGATCAAGAACATACGCATTGGCACCTATCCTCTTGAGTACCTTGAACGGACCTGTGCTACGAGCATGTAGCTTGCTCCCTTTTTCCCTAACAAAACGTTGTGGCTTGATTCTTACCATCACCATATCACCCTCTTGAAACTCTTGTAGCCTTCTGTGCACATCTGCCTTCGATTTGTATTGCTCATTGCTCAATGCTATCTGTCTCCTTATACCTGCATGCAAATCATGTATATGTTGAGCAAAAGATTTGGCTGACTGGGAGGTCCTAGAACTAGACACGACTGGGATAAGGTCTATGGGTGCCCGAGGCTGGTATCCTGAACAAATCTCAAAGGGGGATAGACTAGTGGTACGGTTCTTAGAACTGTTATATACAAACTCGGCTTGGCTGAGGACTCGATCCCAACTGGTAAGGTGTTCTCCTATAAGGCAACGCAATAAATTTCCTAAGCTCCTATTAACAACCTCAGTTTGGCCATCAGTCTGAGGGTGGAAAGCTGAGGAGAAACGGAGTTTCGTTCCCATCATCCGCCATAGGGTCCTCCAAAAATGACTAGTGAACTTAACATCCCTATTGGACACTATGGTGAGGGGTAACCCATGGTACTTGACAACCTCACTAAAGAAAATTTTGGCTACTATGGATGCATCGGAGGTCTTAGAGCAGGGGATAAAATAGGTCATCTTCGAGAAGCGGTTAACAACCACATAAACAGAATTGTGGCCTCTCAAAGTTCTTCGTAGACCAACCACGAAGTCCATGCTAAGGTCCTGCCAAGGGGAGTGGGGAATGGGTAGAGGAGTGTACAAACCCGTGTTTTGCCTTTGTTGTTTGGCGGTCTGGCATGTCCTGCACTGGCCCACAACTCTAGCAACATCCCTCTTCAATCCTGCCCAAAAGAATAGGTCCTCAACGAGGGTGATGGTCTTATTACGATCGAAGTGGCCAGTGACTCCCCCAGCATGCAATTCCCAGATCAGAAAATCTCAGAGTGAAGTCCTGGAAATGCACAACTTGCTTCCTTTAAAAAGAAAGCCCTCCCTAAGTAGGTAGTCCGAGCGGTTGACTGGGTTGCCTTCACTCAAGGAAGTGAACAACTCACTAAAATCAGGACAGGTGGGGTATTGGTCCTTGACCCGCTCGAACCCTACAACCTCTACAGTCATTGCTTGGAGTAGCACACTAGCCTGACTCCTAGCTTTAGTGCGACTGAGGAACATGTTCACCCAGCTCAGTGCATCTGCAGCAGTATTCTCGACACCAGGTCTGTGTTTGAGTACACAAGTGTACTCTTGGAGAAACTTAACCCACTTGGCATGCCTCTAATTGAGTTTCTTTTGGGCACTAAGGTATCTCAGAGCTTGGTGGTCAGAGAATAGTACGAATTCTTGCGGTAAAAGGTAATGTCGCCAATAGCGCAATGATTGGACAACCGCATAGAATTCCTTATCGTATGCAGAATATCGTTGCCTAGCTTCATTAAGCTTCTCACTAAAATAGGCAATAGTGTGGGCCTCTTATCCTAGGACACCACCTATCCCAATACCAGATGTATCACAGTTAACTTCGAAGACCTTAGAGAAATCTGGGAGGCGCAGGACTGGAGCTTCAGTCATAAGCTTTTTAATCTCATTAAAGGCCTTCATAGCACTCTTAGTCCATTGAAACTCCTTCTTTTTCATGCAATCGGTGATAGGAGACATAATGGAACTAAACCGGTAGATGAACCTTCTGTAGAAGGTGGCTAAACTATGAAAGCTTCGTACCTCATGAATGTTAGTTGGCTCAGACCACTCTAGAATCGCTCTCACCTTCTCAGGGTCAGCAGATACTCCCTGAGCTGACACAACAAATCCCAAGAAGATGACTTGATCACTCATGAAGGTACACTTCTTGAGGTTGACAAAGAGTTTCTCTTATAAGAGCACATGAAAAACCTTCTGCAAGTGATCCAAGTGGGAAGATGGGGTCTTACTATAGATGAGGATGTCATCAAAGTAAACCACAAGGAACTTGCCAATGAATGATTGAAGCACTTGATTCATTACCCTCATGAAAGTGCTAGGTGCATTTGACAAGCCAAAAGGCATGAATAACCACTCAAAGAGGCCATCCTTCGTCTTGAAGGCTGTCTTCCACTCATCTCCAGGCCTGACCCTAATCTGGTGGTACCCGCTCTTGAGGTCAATCTTTGAAAAGATAGAAGAGTTGGCCATCATATCCAACATGTCATCAAGCCTAGGGATAGGGAACCTATACTTGATGATGATCTTATTGATGGCCCTACTATCAACACACATACGTCAGGTGCCATCTTTCTTTGGCGTGAGCAAGGCAGGTACAGCACACGGGCTATGGCTTTCCCTAATGAATCCCTTTTGCAACAGTTCATCCACTTACCGTTTGAGTTCGGCGTGTTCTTTGGGGTTCATTCGGTAATGGGGTAAGTTCGGGAGAGAGGACCCTGGAACCAAGTCAATAGCGTGCTGGATGTCACGCATAGGCAGTAACTCATCAGGTAGTTCCTCAGGGAATAGCCTCTCAAATTTCCTCAACAAGGGTTGCACTTCTCTAGGAGCCTCAGTGAATAAGTGTGACCTATCGGTATTACTCTGTACGGCAACTAGAGCATAAATCACCCCTGACTCATGACACTCTCCTTCAAATTGTTGTTGATTTAAAATGTTGAGTGTTTTGGTGGGGGTGTGTTTGGATGTACTTCCCTTGTATTCTGGAACCCTAACTTCCCTAGGGGGACTGGGTGTCAGTCTGATCTTCTTCCCTTTGAACTCAAAGACATAGGTGTTAGACTTCCTGTAATTGGTGACGTCTCGGTCATATAACCAGGGCCTACCTAGAATGATGTGGGCAACATCCATCTCTAGGACATCACACCACACTCGATTCTCATATCCTACAAAGTGTAGGGGAACTAGACACCTCAGATTTACGGGAATGGTGGACTAATCAACCCAGGCAACCTTGTAAGGCTTGGGGTGGGGTTCAGGTTTGAGGCCCATTCGAGCAATAGCACTCTTGGCTACCACATTCATGCAACTCCTACTGTCTATGGCGACGCGGCAGTTCTTGCCCTGATGACATGTGTAGGTGATGAAAATATTAGTTCGTCGCCAATCGTCGCTATTCTTAGGTTGTGAGACCATGCAACGCACAATGCCGAGCTTAAGGTCACCGGCCTCCTCGATGTCCTCATCAGATATGGTCTCATCTGGCCTATGGTCCTCATACTCATAGTCCTGAAACCCCTCCTGGTCATTTTTCTCAGGGGTCTGCTCTCCTACATAAAGATTCCTATTGGGACACTCTCTGAAAAAGTGACCAAATCCACGACACTTGAAGCACTGTTGTTGCCCACTACTCTTGGGTGCTTCTCCTAAAATTCCTTTACCCTTGTTATCAAATTGACGCTGTGGTGCAGCAGGGGGTTTTGGGAATCCAGTTGAGCCTTGGGGTGGTTTTCTAAATTGGGACTTCCCAGCTTGGAAGCTCTTCCTCTGAGAATAAGTTTTCATGAAGGATTCCACCTTAAGGGCTATCCTGAAGGCCTGTGGAACGTCTCGCACCAGGTGGGGTGCCATACGAGACTGAATTTCGAAGTTGAGCCCGATAAGGAATCTGGATAGTGTCTGCTCAACATCCTCCCGAATACGGCTTCTAATTTTTAATTCATTGAACTTGCTCATGTACTCGGTCATAGTCAACTTCCCTTGCTTCAGGGTATTCATCTCATTCAACAACTGGACCTTATAAGTGATAGGTAAAAATTCCCTCTTGAGCCGCTCTTGCATCTCTACCCATGTGGTGATTGGCTCAAGTCCTAGGTGGTCCTCCTGATACTCTAGGTCTGTCCAGAAGTCCTGGGCAGCTCCAATAAGCTTGAACTTAGCAAATCGGTAGCGGACTTCCTCTGGTATATCATAGAAATTGAAGTACCTATCCATTTGCTTGATCCAATCTAGAAGGATCCTAGCATCAATCTGACCATCGTAGGTAGGGACATCTACCTTAATCATCCGTCTGAAATCAAAGCCCCTATCATGGTGCTCATAGCCCTCATCATCTCCATATTGGGTTTGGCATCTTGACGGTGGGCCTCGACCCCTACCCTGATCCCTACCACGCCTTAGGCCTTGGAAGTTATCCCCTATTCGGTCATAACCATCAGTCTGGTTATTTTCGTTTACTTCTTCAGGGTTAGGGCCTCTGCCCCTAGGTTCAATGCTAGTTAGCAAATCGATAGCTTGTGTTTCCTGTATGGTTTGAACGGCTTTCATGAATTCAACCAGTTGCTCTGATTGGGTAGCGATACTAGGAGGGTCAGACATATCCTGGTATGCTCTACCACTACGAGTGGACATAAGGAGATGGGCAGCCAAAGGTACGGTTGCCACCAAAGACTCAAGGTCTACTCAGGATCTCCAATTGAGATAAGTAGTTATCCCTTTCAATCGTGAGGTCAGAAATCTTCCTCTCGAGTATTTGCTTTTGGAGGGAATAACGTCCAATGTTATTTGGTCCCGCCAACTTAAGAAAGAAAAGGGTGTCCTCTAATCTATGGTATCGCTTTCTTAGCTCAAACTCGACCACGGACAAACGGTGACAGAGACTAGACCTCAAAAGATAAGACATATAAACAAGGGACAACAGTACTTAATTACCCTCAACCTAAACAAAACCATCCCCTCTGATACCAAGATGATGTAGGGGGTTCCTAGGTGACTAGGTCTCCTACAAGATTAACTAACTAGGTAGGGTTAACTCAAGGGGCTTAGGTAGATAGGACCAAAGAAGCTCAGCAACAAGATTAAGCATACAAGATAAAACGAGACTAATAAACAAAGTAGCCAAAAAGCAATAATAATCTAGACGGAAAAACACAAAAATTCTTACTCAAGTTTCAAGTGGGGACATGGGGAAGGGAACAAACGACATACGAATGTTAGGTGCAGCACAAATCAATCTAGATACCCAAATTAGATAAGCAAACAATCAATATCCTCTAGCAACCAACTAAAGTAGAAAATCAGCAAGGGTTCTTTGGAGATATAACAGTGACGAAACAACTTAAACAACCGGTAAAAATAGGCATAAATAAAGGGCAAAGGATGGCTTCAACGCCAATGGGCTGCAATATATAATAGGGATTAATGGAGGTGGGGAGGGTTTAGTTAATGTTTTACCATACTTCTGTTTAGATTTGAGGAGAGAAGAAGAGATCAAGGTCCTCCAAAATAAAGAAGTGCAGCCCACCTTTAGTTGATGAAGACAAATCCAGCCGATTGTAGAGAGATCAGCACCAACAGAGAGTAAACAACAACTGAGAGTAGCAGCAGCCGAGGGTAGCAGCAGCAGTGATGTAATGGCAGCAGCAGTGAGGTAATGGCAGCAGTGTGTAGCAGTAGTAGTATTGTAATAGCAGCAGTATATAGTAGCAGCAATGAGAAAATGACAGTAGTGTGTAGCAGCAACAATGAGCATCGATGGGGGAGATCAGCAGCAACAAAAACAGCAGCAAAAAAATAAGAATGGAAAAAAAAGAGAGGGAGGCGAGACAAGAGAGAAGAGAGAAGAGAGAAGAGAGAAGAGAGAAGAGAGAAGAGAGAAGAGAGAGCCGAGAGGCTGAGAGAAGAAAGAGGCGAGAGAGAAAAGTGAGAAAACGAGAGAGAGAGAGAACCGTGAGAGGGGTGGGGTTTGTTCTTGGAATTTTTTTTTTTAATTCACATTCATTCCCTTCAATCGTGGCCTAAGCCATTACATAAATATCAATCTAGTTACTAAAAATAAAAAGAGTCAATTGACTAGTAAATAAAGACTTCCTAAAAACTAATCAACAAATAAAATAGTTTCCTAATTAATTAAAAGATTAACAAGGAAAAGAATATACTACAAATAAACTACTAAACTAATAACTAATGGGGCCCACAAGATCTGCTAAAATCTGGAAAGAGAAAGGGACTCGATCTAGGTTGGAATGGCTGGATCGAGCTTTCCTTCTTCCTCCTTTTTTCTTCTTCTTCTTTCTATTCTTCCAGCCACAAAGATGGCTGCTTCTTCTTCTTCTTACACCTGTACACCTTGATGTCTCCATCAGTAGCTCTGCCTCTCTGTGTGTTGTATTTTCCGCCTTTGTGCGTGTCCTCTCACCCCTTTAGAGTATTTACCATGACTTGTGGTCTAGTTGGAGATGGTGACGAAGCCTCCAATGGTGACAATGAAGATGAAGACGTAGATCGAGCGCTTCTTGTGACCCAAGAGCAATCAGAAAGCTGTCGAGCTCTGTTTTTTCTATCCTTGTAGCCGGCTAGTGACGGCTCTGTTTCTGATGTTATTATGTTCTCTCTCTGCCGATTTTATAGGGTTTTGGTGAATCAATCCCTAGTGAATTATAATCCTAATGTCAGATCTTCGATTGCACTCAGTAGTATCATCAACTATACTATCAACCGCTCCTATCCATTTCTAGATCTGATCTAACTTTTGATCCTCCTTGCACTGTCTCTCTCTCCCTACCACCCTCATTTCCAGCTTCACCATGCAGAGATATAGTTCTCTGTATTATAATCCTCCAAAGAGAGGACATGGGAGTCAAGGAAGTAGCCCCCCACCAAGTGGATATGGTGGGTTTAGCAGACTTAAAGAGAAAAATAATGGAAGTCTTTTGGTTCGAAATATTTCTCTCAGGTGTAGACTAGATTATCACCAAGTTCCATTTGAAAGAGTTGGACCAATGCAGGAAGTGTATCTACCAGAAGATTATAGGTAATTTACAGCACCACCCGTAGAGAATGCCAATATTAGAGAGACACCCCTACAAAATACCAAATTATACTTAGACACCCTGTCGTTGGTCACTGTTTTGGAATATACCTTAAATGCTCATATCAGCATATATATTTATTCTAATTACCAAAATAACCTTCTAAAAAGTGAAGTACCTAATATACCCTCTCTTAACCCCTCACAATTTAGCTCCATCTTCTTCATCCCCAAACCAATTGTGCTCTATCTTCTCTTCAGCTAATGATTTCCCTCCTTTCTCCAAATCCATCTCTGACTTTCCAGTGTGCGCACTCTCCAATTCCTTGCAATTCTCAGTGTAGGTTTGTGGAGAATAAAGGCACTTGAGGACTCAAGAGGTTGGCTTGAGAGAACCACTGTTGAGGATATGGATATTGCGGTCCGGGCTCACTTGAATAGATGGAAGTTCATCTTCCTCAATGATGTTAGGGCGCTCTGTGAATTACAAGTCTTTTGAAGCTTACAAGAAACAACAACATTGTTGGCATTCGGGTCCAATGCAGCTCTTTCGATAATGTCTTTCCAATATCATCACCTCTAAGGTTTTTCTCAGTTACCACTACTTCAATTACCTATCCATAAAGGCTATAAGATTGATCTTCACTAAATTTTATTTTGGTGCAGATATCAATTTGGAAGAATGCTAACTTGATTTTCCTCTTCTTCCTACTGAGGAAACTGATTCTTCCATTCATCCTTCCATTAACAATGTTTATACCAGAGGTTGAATTACCTACATGGGTGATCTGTTACTTGCCCATCTTGATGTCCCTTTTGAACATCCTACCTGCCCCAAAATCATTTCCTTTCTTGGTTCCATACCTACTGTTTGAGAACACCATGTCACTGACAAAATTCAATGCAATGGTGTTAGGGCTATTTCAGCTGGGGAGTGCTTATGAATGGGTTGTGACAAAGAAGACAGGGAGATCATCTGAATCAGATTTATTAGGGATGACCGAGGTGGCATTGAAGTCTTCTAATCAACAGAAGCTCCAAAAGAGAAGATTATCTGAATATGATCTAGCAGTTTCAATTAAATTACATAAACAAGAAAAGATCCCATTAAGAAACAAGAAAAACATCTACAGAAAGGAGCTTGTGCTTGCATTTTTTCTACTCACTGCATTTGCAAGAAGCCTATTATCAGCTCATGGTTTGCATTTCTATTTCTTGTTGTTTCAAGGGCTGTCATTTCTTGTTGTTGGCTTGGACCTGATTGGCATTTCGGTTGGGTTCAGATTCAGGTTTAGGTTCAGTTTCAGTTTCAGCTGGTTCTTCATGTTCGGTCTTGGGTTTGTGTTTAGGATTGGGATCTCCTTCAGGTGCAGGTGTACCTTTGGCTTCAGGTTGCAGTTCTCCTTCTTCCATCTCACTGTTGCTGCCACTCTCTCTGTGCACTTCTTCGTCTTCTTCACCTCAGTACTCTTAGACTGCTCCCCACCAGAGTCCTTCGAACAAGGAGGCGACTTCAGAAGATCTCTCGAACCCTGCGGCGATCTTACATTTCCTCTTTCCTCAGAAGCAACTCTGCTCCCTCTCCCAATGTCAACATTAAACCTCGTATCTTCGTTAACATCCTTGCTTCCCCCGAACCTCCGCCGTGACCGATCCCTAAGGGATTCCGAGGCGCCGAAAGTGACATACCCCTATCACCGCAATCTCGATAATGATCAAAGCTCTTCCTCCTCTCAAAACCATCAGAATCATGATCCAAACGCTTCCGAAATGATCTGGAAACCTCACGATCATCCTCTATGGATCGTTCATACTCAGACGAAGAAGATACACCTTTCTGACCATTTTCAGCTTTCGAATAAAATCGCGGATGTGAATGGTCTAAGTCTTGATCCCTTCGCCCCCAATCTTTGCAAACCCTTCTCCCCCCAATCGAATCGAAATGCTCATCATAAGATCTCAACCTTTTCATACTTAATTTACAGGAATATTTAAACAAAAGAATTAAATGGGAAATTAGATGCCAGCTTCAAAAGTCTAGTTTCCCGAAGCCATAATAATCCAGAACCCTAGCTCTTCATGGTCAGCAATCAAAACCCTAACAAAATAGAAACCAAGAGAAAGGTAAAGTTGCAGCGGTGGTGGATGGGGCGTTTTACAACTGCATAGCTGAGGGCGAGTAAGGGTAAAGTTGTTTGTCGGTTGTCTTCGTGTGGCAAAGAAGAAGAGGATAGGATTTAGCGTCATGTGTTTTACTCAAAAGGGTAAAAATATCATTTTGAATTCTCACTTAACAGTGACTGACAGAAGGGGGTCTAAGTATAATTTGGTATTATGCAGAGAGTGACTCTCTAATGGTGGCATTCTCTAAGGGGTGACACTGTAAATTACCGGAACAAGAAACCTAGACGTTTTGCATTCATGCAGTTTGTGGATCCTATTGACGCTAAAGAGGATCAATATCATACAAGTGGGCATATTTTTTGTGGAAGAGAGCTAGCTGTGGTTATTGCTGTAGAGATTAGGGGAAGGCCAGAGGAGATGTGTGGGAGATCCAGACCTTCGACCATGGAGGCGATAGAGGAGTTAGCTCAATCTATTGTCCAAATCAATGTTGCAGGCTGGTGCTTTGCTTAATGATTCTCTGATCAAGTTTGCGGCTTACATAGCGGCTCGTGGCTTTCAGTGATGAATTGCAAGATGATTGGAGTTGGTTTCAACTTGTTTTCCACTGGGTACTCAAATAGGGAAGCTTCGGGAGCTGAGATCATAGTAGCCTTGCTTGTTTACATCATCTTCTCCGCCACCGATCCCAAGAGAAGCACATGTAACCCACAAATCCTTGAGTCCATCGAAGCTGTTGTGGGAGTTGTTGGTTTTCTTCTTGGCTTTTTCAGCACTGTCACTGGAGCCGACATTTGTACGCTCCCCATGCAATGTTATCGGAGCTGCTGCTAGGATGGTGGTGAGGGTGCCCATGGTAGTGGACAAACATATGGTACTATGCCCCCAATGTTTTGTTCTTTTAATGTCTATAATGATCCTTTTGATGTAAGTTGTGTTTACAACGTTTTATTAAGGAAGTGGTTTGTTTTATCCATCTCCTAGTCAGATGACCCTATCAATGGTATATGAGACAGTCTAGTCAATTTCCATTCCTTGATTTTGGATAATGTGTACTGAAACCTTGTGTTTATCTTACCTTTTTTATGAATGAATTTCGCTCTACCAAAAAGAAAAGAAAATAATCCAATTGAGACGATCTGATATCGATCCCTCAGATCATGCCTTCACCATCTCAAGACGTTAAAAAATACCCATACACATTACTTCCACAAGAAGAATTGGAGAAAATGCATTTTAGCAAGCAATAAATATTATTAAGATAACTAATAGATAATCGAATCTATTAGCAAATGCACCCACCCAATGATCACCCATTTGTAAAGTATATCAAAATATATACAAAAGTAATGAAAGATACTCATAGTTTTTGCTGCCATAGGGACAAACATGGCACATAGAATGAGAAAGATAGAAGTAAACCATGAGAAGAAACAAGCCATATTTTCACTATTTCTGTAGAGAATACCGAGAAGCAAGCAAGTTTGAACTATAAGGTGGTGCCCTTAAATAGTTGGAGAGTAGCCAAAGTATGGTATGTCTCATGAACCTGTATGTCAAAATTTTCTTTAAATGCTTATTGTTTGGAACTTCTATAACTCTTAATTATTTATGGAAAACAAATACTTCGACACTTCATTCATAACCAATTTTCTTTAAATGCTTTTTTTCTGGTAAATTTATGGATCTTGGACACTTCATTCATAACCTGTATGTCATAATTCCTTAATTTTTTGATACTTCTTTAATTATTTATTATTTATGGAAAATTAATGCTTAGACATCTCATTCATAACATATATATCAAAATTCCTTAAATGCTTCTTTTTTGGTATTTCTCTGATTACGTCTTAATTGTTTTCCATTCGCTATAGTGAAGGATTCTTTGACTGTCGACCTTCAAATGTATGCAAGAAGTTATTTTTTGGAACATATGATAACCTTATAGGTGTTTGTGAACCCTAGGATGGTATGGTCAACCTTCTCTCAAAGTGGAAGAAAACTTCTCCAATAAAGGACATAAGGATAAAAGTTTTCCTAAAGCACAATGTACAATATGAATCTATGGCTGCACAGTTGTGCCAAGTGTAAGGCTGCATGGAATTTTATACTCTTCGATATCTGAGGAATATTATAGATTGACTAGTGTTAATTTTGTACTCAAATTCAATCGTCTATCCTCCAATAGATTGGCATGCAACCTTTTTGCGATTCAAATATGGGTGTGCACTCTCGATAGCTACAGATTTTTCAATGCTTTATAGTACCAGTTGACCAAATCCATTTATGTGAAAACTAGACCGCGTCGTCTAATTGCGAGTAAATGGAAGGAAAGTGTAGTGAAATTGGTTAAAAAATAAATAAATAAAAATGCAAGTTTTGTAATCATGATTATATTATGCCTCTTATCATGTTTGGAGAGAATATTTTCATTTGTTATAATTATTTTCCTTTTCAAATTGAATAGTCAGACCGCTACCGATTATTAGCATCCATGACCTATTCTTGGGGTCAAGAGCATTGATTGATATGTACTGATCACTTTGGCATATAAGTGGCATCTAGAGACACTGTGGGATCGGATCCAGATCCTCTCCATAGAGCCCATGGACCATAAAGTGATCCCACGGCTGGGAGGACCCGGACACACGTCTCTAGGTCACCCTAGTTATGAGATCACTCAATGGTCCATGGGCTCTATAGAGAAGAATCTTGTCCCTGTGGGATCAATGCATATAGAAATTTTTTACAAGCACCGTCCATCCTTTCCTCTCCATAGTTTTGCCCCAGGGTTGCATTGATTTTCGTTGGAAATTTGACTTTCAAATTACTTCATCTCTTGGAGAACCTAACTTGCATTGGAGGTTCTTCACCCGTTAATCCTACCCATTGTCATAGGCTTAAGGTCATAGCTTTCACTAGTCAAAATTGCTCACTGTCAGAGCTAGAATTGAAGGCGGAAAGTACGACTGAATACTCTCTCAGTCAAATCCAATTGCTAGTTAGTTACAAACTTCAAGTGGCCATTATGGAAAGTTGGACCAATAGTAAATTCTATTCACTTGTCATTTACAGACATAATGGAGCCAGTATGGAAATTTCAAATTTGGGACTAAGAGTAAATGCAATTTGCTTAGTAGTTACAAAATTTAATTTCAATTGTTTAGCCGTTACAAGCATCTATGGTTAGAAAGTAAATGTATCAATTCCTAAGCTTTCTATCTAAATTATTCCTTCAGATTTCTAGCAGTAATTAGCTCGTTTTCTCTTTGATTTGGATTCAAGCAACGAGTGTATCGATGGGATCAACGTAAATGGCTTTCTTTCAAACAGGGGAAATATAGAGAAGAGAAAGATATTTTTCTTTATTTTTCATTTTTGGGTACTAAAAGAAGAATCAACACATTTATGATCACCCAAACCAATATAGGTGAGCATTACTGATATTCTTCATACTCTACTACCACTAAGAATGGCTCCTTATTTTACAACTCTGTGCCAAATTCTTTATTTGTTCTGCCTTTAAGATTGTAGAGTTGTATCACCCCAGTTTAATTTTTTTATGCCCAAGGTGCTTCGTTAAATCATCAACTTATCTAGCCCAGGGTGGCCATAGATTAGCTTTCTCTTGGATCTATTGAGACTCCTTCCTAATGCCAATATTGTTTGATGCTTGGGATGAACCCTGGATCCTTAGCCTTTCTAATTTTTGTCTTTGTGCCAACTATTGTGCTACAGCTCGTATTGGAATATGTCTTTCATTGTAAACAACATATGTACTTATTGTAAAAATCACATAAAATCTGTTTTATATGCATGTTAGTTGTATGCAGATAGAGGCTATGTAAGTATAAACATGTGTGATTGTATACGTAGTGTTAACACAATATTGATTGTGAAAAGGTTTATTGATTTCTGAATTAAAGAAGAGAATATATATATATATATATAGAAGATGTATGCCCTAGTTGAGCAGCCATACTTGGCAATATTAAAGAGAAACACTATGAAATCACATAAAATATAGAATCTTGTTATAATTGAAAACACACGTATATTGAGTTACCCACTTGGGGTGGACTCAACATTGCGTCAATACGTAGGTAGTGAAGTAATGGGCCATGTAGGATTCTATTAGATGATGAGGAAGTGGGTTTAGTTACCTTAACTACTTGTTATCTGTAAATAGCTTACGAACTATGAATGAACTAGTCTTCGAATCCCATTAAACGACTCGATTGAGTAAGAGGTCATGGTCTCCTCTATTGGACCAACTAACCACTCTTAATTCTCTTGTCTTAACTTGCTTAGTGGTGTGAATTTCTATTTCCTCTCCATATCCTTTTGTGTTGGTATCAAAATGTCACATCATATGGGAATGTGCTATAGAATGTGCATATATGATGAGGTATTTGTTACATGGCATGACGTGTCAAAGTGGACAATATCATGTCATGGGTTGACCGATCACATGGCACTTAAGTTATTATATTCTCAAGGCCGTTTTATTAAATCAAGCAGAAAATGGAAAAGGAGAGAATGTAATTTTGAAAACCATAAATATTATTAAGAGTACTAATAGACCATTGAATTTTATTCAACAATAAGCTCCCAAAAGATTATATCTAAACCCCTCCATTTCAAGGTCTTCAAGGGCACTTGGGTTTGCCTTCTTGTGTCTTCCAGTTGTTGTAGTATGGGCATTCCTCCTTGTTCCCATATGTGCCTGAGGGGACACACAAGCATTTATTGTACCACATGTTGCAGAAGAACAAGCAAGGCTTCTTGTGATTGGTAGTTGAGCATCAATAATCGCATGCCTTGGGCCATTCTACAACCAAATTAATTAATTAATTAGTTAACTAATCACCTTTAAGTTCATACACAACGTATAGATAAGGCCTGCCTTGCCTTAATATATTGATGTGATTAAGTACAATTCAAGATAAAAGGGTGAGGTCCATACCTTGTGGAGTTAGAGATCCTTCTCCACCTATCTATAGATTTTCAGACCGAAAAAAGAGGGGAAAAATAGAGAAAGCATTAGACATGATTGAATAGTAATATGGTGATCAAACACCTAAATAAAAACCTTGAAGTGCCAAGTCAAGAGAAACTTGCAGGATGATAGGTATCATCAGTCTTTGGTTGTTAACTGAACCTAAAATTAATAAAATGCAACAAATTTTCAGTTGATCATATTAACAAGGATATAATATCAAAACTAAATGGAGAGTTTCCAATGGAAAATTGCAAAAGATTACAAAAAAGTATTATTTGTTGAAAGAATAATTCATAATTGGTTACCCTTGAGGCATTCAATCACCTATTTGTGAGTCTTTCCATCCAATAGTTCAAGCTTTAGGAATTATTTACAAGGTATCAAGAGCGCGTTTTCTCCAATCTAGGGCCTTTTGGCCCCTATATATATATATATATATATATGAAGTTATCTATCTATGATTCCTGATACCTAATAGTCTGAGCTTCAATTTTTCCAAAGCTGCAAACAATAGGTGCACACAACATAGTTTTAGTAATTGGTATTGGGATTAATTGGGACTGATCTTAGTCAATATCAATCCAATACCGATTCAGATTGCCCTAAATCAGGCAGGATCAGACGGATTTACCCTTGGTCTGTATTGATCCACCGATATGGCATAATTGATATCGCCCCTTCCCAATTCCGATATGAATCATCCAATCCAGATGATCTCGATCCCTCAAAACATGTTTTTATAATATCAAGACGTTAGCAGTACCCATTTGCTAAAAAAAAAAACAACCTCACATATTACTTCCACAAGAAGAATGGGAAAAAATGCATTTTAGCAAACAAAGAGTATTATAAAAAATGCATTTTAGCAAACAATAAGTATTATGAAGATTAGTAATAGACCATCGAATCCATTAGCGAAAACATGCCACCTCATGATCACCCATCTGTAAAGGATATCAAAACATATACAAAAGTAATGAATTGAAAGAAAGATATTCGTAGAAACCCTAAAACGATGCAGAAGATAATGAAAAGACAGAACAAACAATGCACACGGATTTTATGAGGTTCAGCAAGATTGCCTACGTCCCTGGTGAGATGAGATCCTGCTTCACTATAAATGGAGAATAGGGTTACAGCGCTCGTCCTCACACCTCTTAGTATTGCTTGCATTATGGAGAAAGAAACCCTTGCTACAAATATATAACCACAAACCCTAATCTGGAAAGTACACAATTGCCCTCAAATAAAAAATTCGAGCAGGGGGCTGCGCCCTCCTACAGTCCCTGCTATGCAGGGGGGCCTCTTGCCCCCTTGCAACCCCCACACCCCACTAACCGACTAGCGGGACTGCCGTCCTACCTATCGAAGTGCTGCATCAGTACTCCCTAGATTAAACTGCGACGGAATACAAGACATTGTGCACCAACAATCTCCACCTTTGCAGTTGCCATAAGGACAGACATGGCACATACAATGAGAAAGGCAGAAGTAAGCAATGAGAAACGAGCCATATTTTCACTGTTTGTGTAGAAAATATAGACAATTTAGCCAGCAAGTTAGAACAATAGGGTGGTGCCTTATATAGTTGGAGAGTAGCCAATGTATGTCTCATGAATTAAACTTGCATGTCAAAATATCTTTAAATGCTAATTTTTTTGGTACGTTTTTAAATCTTGATTATTTATGGAAAACGAATATTTGGCCACCTCATTCATGACCTGTATGCCATAATTCCTTAAATATTTTTCCTTTTTTTTTTCGGTACTTCTTTAATTCCTTATTATTTATGGAAAATGAATACTTGGAAACGTCATGCATAACATGCATGTCAAAATTCCTTAATTTTTTTTTTGGGTACTTGTATTTTTTTTTTTTTTTTTTTGTGAAAGAACCCTATCGATTTGTGCAAGGTATAACAGATGTGCAGATCAATGGGAGGGTGCATAGGAGCATCTTGAGCACACATAGGGGAGAGGCTTAATAGTCTTTTCTCAGCCACACCAGCCTAGGCGTTACCTGTGTTAGACTGGCAGGTTCTCTTTTGGGCATTTCCTGTGCCAGACTGGCAGGGTTCTTTTTCCCTTCTATATTATTTGTGAAAATAATACTTGGACACCTCATTCATAAATGAGGTACCAAAAATAAATAACAAATAAATAAGGATCAAGTTTTCCTTTAGACACTAGCCTGGGTGTGCTAGACTGGCAAGTTCTTTTTTGGGCATTTCCTGTGCCAGACTGGCAGGTTTCTTTTTCCCTTCTATATTTTATGGAAAATTAATACTTAGACACCTCATTCATAAATGAGATACAAAAAATAAGCAACAAATAAATATGGATCAAGTTTTCCATAAGCTACAGTGAAGGGAATCCCTTGACCACGGGGCTTCGTCAATTTGTGGCCCGACTCGATGGAACCGATCGGAATCGATTGTTTATAGAGCGGCCCAGCCCGTTTACAAACGGTCGGTCTCAATCCTGATACTTGCACCGTCGGGCTCCCGATCGAGACCGACCAATTAATACCCGATCGAGACCGATCTATTTTGCACCGGCCTGGCCCGACCCGATTGTAGGATACCTATTTTACATATGAAAGAGTTAAAAATAAAAAATCAACAAAGAAACCAAAAAGGCAAAAAGGCAAGACCCTAGTCTGTAGTCGGTCTCCTTCTTCAACCTTTCTCTTCGTTTGACACTGCGCCGCGCCCGCCGCTGTGTTTCTCCATTGTCGCCAGTTCACCAGTCTCCAAGGCCAAGCAATCTTCATTTCTATTTGGCCGACAATCGACTATTGTTGGACGTTGCGTTTCACCATTGTCGCCAACTCCAAGCACTCTTCGTATCAATTTGGCCGACTGTTATTGCGCCGGCAACGCTACGGCTGTGTTTCTCCATTGTTGTTAAGCATTTCTTCACTGTCTGCAAGTGGAAAAGGGAAACTTGTTTTGAGTTGCCTTTCTAGGTACGTTTTTACTTGGATCTTCCATTTTCATTACCCTGTTCCTTGATTTTGCTGTTTTTATATCTATATAAAACCGACATTGCTTAAATGAAAAGTATCGACTAACTACATCAATTCTGGAATGGTATTGGATTCTCTTCTACATCTTTTTCTTTTCTGCTTCACCTTCGATGCATGGTTTCAATTTCATCCCTTGCCATCTAAACGAAATTGAGGTGCTCAAGTTAAGCGATTCCAAACTAAACCTCTATGGACCCAATCTTGATCTCCTGCCGCCGCCGCCTGTTAAGTCCTCTCCCATCATCCGGGATTGTTCTCAGGGTGTATCTGCACCTATTGGTGGTGTCGAGAGTCGAGACTTGAGAGAGAGGGTTATGGACTCCATCCAAGTGAAATAGGAAAAGGAGAAGAAGGGAAAGAAATTAAAACCGATGGAAGTTTTTCTGTCATGGTTTAATATTAAATTCCTCTTAAACTTCAGAAAGATAAGCTTAAACCAACAAACCTACCATTGAAACTGCCAACTGAATGACAAAATTATAAACTGCTACTCCTTGCGGCTGCATTCGAGTTCCAAAATAAGTATTATAATGATATAGTTACCAAGAAGGGTAGATAATATTTTACTATGTTAAAGACAAGCGGCATTATGGAGGATGCAGACCCATCCTTAAAACTTGACTAGTGAATCATAAGGTAGTACCTGGCAACCAAAAACACTATGCAGAAGCTGTTGCAACACTGGCAACTGTTCAAGCAATTGGGCAGTGTTCAGTTGGATAGGTTTTTTGGTTTAACAAACCATAATTATACCATTTATTTGCCACGATTTAAAATGCTATAAAGGAATAATCATGATCCAAATTAAAAGTTTGGTATTTAAAACTTAATGGCTGAATGTGAATTGTATCTTTCTAGTTGGTAACACAATATGTATAGAATGTCTTGACAGTTTGGTCACTTTATCAGAGTTCGAAAAAAGAGGAATCGAGTCGATCAAATCTTTTAAAAACTTCATTTCTCAATCATGTGATGAGAATCTTTCAGAAACTTCTTGTTTCATTTATTTTTCCCAACTTAAAGAAGGCCCGTTTAAAACCGGTTACGCCCGTTTAACATTAAACATGTCCGTGGCCCGGTTAAGGCCCAACTAAAACCCGATTAAGGCTTGATTTTAGTAGCCCGCTTATAGCCCGAGACCGACCGACCGTAAAATGTACCATGCCCTCACTAACTAAGCCCGATTAGTTAAATGGGCAGACACGGTACAGCCTTTAAAGGTCTTCAAGCCTGATTAAGCCCGATTGAAATCAAATCGGCCTGACCGGTTGACACCCTTACACACAAGAGGGTATTTCGTGGAACATATTAAAACCCTATAGGGGTATGCAAACCTGCGCAGTGGAAGAAAACTTTCTCCTATAAGGGCATAAAGATAGTAGTTGTCTTTTAAGTACAAAGTACAATATGGATCTACGGCTACACACTTTCATGTGCAACGTGTAAATGTGCATGGAATTTATACTATTGGATATCTAAAGAATATTATAGATTGACTAGTGTTAATTTCGTACTCAAATTCAATTGTCTACCCTCCTACAGATTGGCAGGCAACCTTTCTACAATTCAAATATTGGTGTGCACTCTCGATAGCTATTGATTTTTCAATGCTTTATATTTCCAATTGGCCAAATCCATTTATGCTAAAACTAGACTGCATCATCTAGTTGTAAGTAAATGGAAGGGAAGGGTAGTGAAATTGATTAAAATTTTTTTTTTTTTTTGTTGTAATCATGATTATGTTATGCCTCTTATCATATTTGGAGATAATATTTTTATATGTAATCTTTTCTAGAAAAAAGATAGTGACATGACGTGTTGTTAAGGGTTGGCAACACAAAAAGCAGTATGAGCCGTCGTTACTGTATCAATCGAATCCTAACCATTGAATGTAAAGGAGGTCGAAACTTAGTACCTGTTGTCACCATCAGAGTCGGTGGGCATTGAATGAAGTTTGATACCCGCACTCCTTTAGAGTGTCATCCGATTCTCCTCCCGGTAGCAGGTTTGATCCGATTGGTTCCACCCAACAATACAAGTGAGATTGGCGGGAAAGGTGTCGACGGCATCCGACGTGAGAATGCCTACAATGCTCGAAGGGGGTAAAAGTGCAAATGAAGAAATTTTCAATGCTTGAGTACATAGTGAAGAACTGAGGCCCGACAAAGAAACCAGAGTTGTCATTTTCTCTAAGAATACCAACCTACGCAAGGAAGTGAAACTTGTGAGGGTAACCATTTCCATTGTAGCCCATTCCATTTTACTCATTGAGATTAGATTTTCTACTTGAAATTAGATGAAGAAACTTTCGAAGTGCTTGAGTACATCTTGAAGAACTGGGATCCCACGAAGAAATCAGAGTTGTCATTTTCTCTTAGAAGACCAGCCTATGCGAAGGAGGTGAAACTTGGTGAGGGTTACCATTTCCATTGTACTCAGTAAGGTCAGATTTTCTACCTGAAATTTATCATTTTGGGAGGCTTGTTAGAGTATTTGGATATTTGCATAAGTTTTGCATCAGCATCCTTTTTTTTTTCTTTTTTGATTGTTGGTTGTTCCAATGTATAGGAATTTATTGGAGGCAGAATATGATGAAAGGATTAGGAATATACAACAAACGAATCTATTTGCGGAAAATAAAACAGGGCTGCATGACATTTTTTTATGATGAGAATTTTGATAGAAGTTCAGAATCCGATAGAGATGATGACATTAATATTGAAAATGAGGAAGAAGAGGAAGAAACCTCTTCCCCAACATCGATGAGAATATGTATAGCATTTCCTCATCTGAGATGAAGGTAATGAGGAAGAAGGCGTGGGTGGAGATAACATCTAACAATCAGGAGATTCCATTTATGGGGGAATGGAACCATTCATTGGAATGTCGTTTGATTCAGAGGAACATGTGTATGGCTTCTACAACCACTATGCAACAGAGATGGGGTTTTCAATCAAGAAACATAGGGTGAAGCATTCTGGAATTGACAACCGTATCACTAGTAGATCATATGTTTGTTTTCTACAAGGTGAAAAATATGGTAAAGACAAACGGAGGTTGGGAAGCCATATTTTCACTATTTCTGTATAGAATATAGAGAAGAAAGCAACTTTGAACTATATGGTGGTGCCCTTAAATAGTAGGAGAATAGCCAAAGTATGGTATGTCTCATAAACCTGTATGTTAAAATTTTCTTTAAATGCTTATTTTCTGGAACTTCTATAATTCTTAATTATTTATGGAAAACAAATAATTCGACACTTCATTCATAAACTAATTTTCTATAAATGCTTCTTTTCTGGTAAATTTATGGAACTTGGACACTTCATTCATAACCTGTATGTCATAATTCCTTAATTTTTTGGCACTTCTTTAATTATTTATTATTTATGGAAAATTAATGCTTAGAAACCTCATTCATAACAAATATTTAAAAATTCCTTAAATGCTTCTTTTTTTGGTACTTCTTTGATTATGTCTTAATTGTTTTTCATTTGTTACAGTGAAGAATTCTTTGACCGTCGGGCTTCAAATATACGCAAGAAGATATTTTTTGGAACATACGAAAACTCCATAGGTGTTAGTGAATCCTAGGATGGTATGATCAACCTTCTCTCAAAGTAGAAGAAAATTTTCTCCAATAAAGGTCATAAGGATAAGATTTTTCCAAAAGCACAATGTCCAACATGAATCTATGGCTGCACACTTAGTTGTGCCACGTGTAAGGGTGCATGGATTTTTATACTCTTGGATATCTAAGGAATATTATAGATTGACTAGTTTTAATTTAGTACTCAAATTCAATCATCTACCCTCCTATAGATTGGCATGCAACCTTTTTGCGATTCAAATATGGGTGTGCACTCTTGATAGCTGCAAATTTTTCAATGCTTTATATCACCAGTTGACCAAATCCATTTATGCGAAAACTAGACTGCATCGTCTAATTGCAAGTAGATGGAAGGGAAGGGTAGTGAAATTGGTTAGAAAAATAATAAATAAATAAAAACGCAAGTTTTGCAACAATCGTGATTATGTTATGCCTTTTATCATGTTTGGAGAGAATATTTTTATCTGTCATATTTATTTTCCTTTTCAAATTGAATAGTCAGCCCGCTATCGATTATTAGCCTCCATGGCCTATTCTTGGGGTCAAGAGCATTGATTGATATCAAGTGATTGCTTTGGCATATAAGTGGCATCTAGAGACACTGTGGGATCAATGCATATAGACCTTTTTTACAGGCACCATCCATCCTTTCCTTTCCACAGTGTTGACCCTCCTCATAGTTTTGACCCAGGTTTGCATTGGTTTTCGTCGAAAATTTGGCTTTCTAATTACTTCATGATCTCATGGAGAACCTACTTTGCATTGGAGGTTTTTCTCCCGTTAATCCTACCCATAGTCATAGGCTTAGGGTCATAGCTTTCCCTGGTCAAAATTGCCCAATGTTAGTGCTGGAATTGAAGGCGGAAAGTACGATCGAAGACTGTCTATGCCAAATCCATTTGCTTGTCAGTTACAAACTTCAAGTGGTCATTATGGAAAGTTGGACCAATAGTAAATTCCATTCACTTGTCAATTATAGACATTATGGAGCCAGTATGGAAATTTGAGACTAAGAGTAAATGCAATTTGCTTAGCAGTTACAAAATTTAATTTCATTTGTTCAGCTGTTACAAGCATCTATGGTTAAAAAGTAAAGGTATCCATTCCTAAGCTTTTTGTCTAAATTATTCCTTCAGGTTTCTAGCAATAATTAGCTCGTTTTCTTTTTTATTAAGATCCAAACAACGAGTGTATAAATGAGATCAACCTAAATGACTTTCTTTCAAACATGGCAAATATAGAGAAGAGAAAGATTTGTTTCTTTATTTTTCCTTTTTGGGTACTAAAAGAAGAATCAACATATTTATGATCACCCAGACCAATAAGGTGAGCATTACTGACATTCTTCATACTCTACTACGACTAAGAATGGCTCCTTATTTTGGACAACTCTGTGTCAAATTCTTTATTTGTTCTGCCTTCTAGTTTGTAGAGTTGTATCACCCCAGTCTAATTTTTCAATGCCCAAGGTGCTTCGTTAAATCAACAACTTATCTAGCCCAGGGTGGTCATAGATTAGCTTTCTTTTGGCTCTATTGAGACTCCTCCCTAACGCCAATACTATTTGATGCTTGGGATGAACCATGGGTCCCTAGTCTTTCTAATTTTTGTCTTTGTGCTGACTATTGTGGTATAGCTTGTATTGGAATATCTTTCATTGTAAATAACATATGTAATTATTGTAAAACCACATAAAATCTGTTTTATATGTGTGTTAGTTGTATGCAGATAGAGGCTATGTAAGTAATAAACATGGGTGATTGTATATGTAGTGTTAACGTAGTATTGAGTGTGAAAAGGTTTTATATATTGATTTCTGAATTACAGAAGAGAATATATATACATGATGTATGCCCTAGTTGACCAGCCATACTGGGCAATAGAAGGGGAGGTTATGTTTCTGCAGTCCTTGATAGGTCTCTTTGTAATGAGGCATGGATGGATTTTTTTCTTTCTACCGATCAGAGGGTGTTACCTAGGGTGTACTCAGATCATTCCCAAATGCTGTTGGTATCTGAGGTGGTTCGCAGGGCTACTAATTGTCCTTTTAAGCTTCAATGGTTTTGGCTAGATCATCCCGATTTCAAAGGTGTGGTTGCTGGTTCTTGGTCATCTCCTGTGAATGGAAGTCCAATTTTCAGGGTTCTTAGAAAATTGAGACGACTTAAGGGAATCTTAAAGACTTGGTCTCATTTGTCGTTCCCCAATATAAATGAGGCTGTGGTTAGTTCCAAGGTAGCTTTAGAGGACGCCCAAGAGGTTATTGAAGCTATTGGGATAAAAGATCTTTTTGACTGTGAAGAGATGGCTTCTGTTGAGTACCAACGTGGTCTTTCCCCTTCAGGAACGCTTATGGGCTGAGAAGTCATGTAACCGTTGGTTGAAGTGTGGTGACAGCAACACTAGGTTCTTCCATTTTTCTCCTAAAATTCGAAAGGGAAAGAACTCTATTAGACTCCTCAAAAAGGAGGATGATACAAAGGTGTCTAAGGGCAATGGGATGAGCGACTATATGGTCTCTTTTTTTGAGAATTTTTATCGGCAGACTCCTTCTACTGCTTGCCCTGAGTTGTTGACGTGTGTTCCCAATCTCTTGATGAGAACGATAATGTTATGCTGACTTCTGTCCCATCCTCGAAGGAGATTAAGGCAGCGGTGTTTGGCTTGGATGCAGACAGCTCCTCTGGCCCAGATGGCTACCCTAGTGCCTTCTATCGCCATTGCTGGAATGTTATTGGTTTTGATGTCTTTGTTGCAGTTTGTAACTTTTTCAGGGAAGGTATTGTTGGTGTATGATGTCTTATATTCCGTCGCAGTTTAATCCAGGGAGTACTGATGCAGCACCTAGACAGCCAGGACGGCCCCCGTTCGAATTTTTTATTTGAGGGCAATTGTAGTTTAATCCGGATTAGGTTGGCAATTGTAATTTGATCCGGATTAGGGTTTTTTCCGCTATATATTTGTAGCGAGGGTTTCTTTCTCTGTAATGCAAGCAATACGGAGAGGTGTGAGGAAGAGCGCTGTAACCCTATTCTCCATTGATAGTGAAGCAGGATCTCATCTCACCGGGGACGTAGGCAACCTTGCCGAACCTCGTAAAATCCGTGTGCATTGTTTGTTTTGTTTTTCCATTATCTTCTGCATCGTTTTAGGGTTGCGTTTCTACAAATTGGTATCAGAGCTCTAGGTTTCCGTTTTCTAGGGTTTACTATCACGATGGCAGGGAAGGGATCGAATGTCAAGTATGACATCGAGAGGTTTAATGGGAAGAACAATTTCACCCTCTGGCGTCAAAGGATGAAGGATCTTCTGATACAGCAAGGTTTGGCGAAAACGTTGTTGGGGAAGTCGAAGAAACCTGAAAAAATTACTGACGAAGATTGGGAAGAGATGGAGGAAAAGGCGGTAAGTGCTATTCGATTAAATCTTTCTGATGATGCCCTACAATATGTTGTGGGTATCGATTCTGCACCGCAGTTATGGGCGAAACTTGAAAGCATCTACATGACGAAGTCCTTAACGAACAAGTTGTTCGTGAAGAAGCAATTGTACTCTCTACAGATGGAGGAAGGTACGGATCTATTAGAGCATCTTAACATGTTCAATCAGATCGTAAGTAAACTTGCAAACCTGGAGGTTAAGATCGAGGATGAAGACAAGGCGTTACTATTGTTGTCGTCGCTCCCAGAATCATATGATCATCTAGTAACGACTCTCTTGTACGGGAAGGAAACCCTTGAGATGGATGAAGTCGCAGCTGCCCTCATGTCCAATGATACAAGGAAGAAGGCCAGTAGTACGAAATCTCAAGGAGAAGGTTTTTTCGGAGGTGACAAGGAGCAGGAAAGAGGGAGATCAAATCAGAAGGGATCTGGGAAGAGTCGATCGAAATCAAAAGGGGCAAAGACAAAGGTCTCTTGTTACTATTGCAAGAAAGAAGGTCATATGAAGAGAGAGTGCTTGAAGAGGAAGGCGGACTTAAAGAAGAAAGGTGTAGATAAAGCATCTGAGGAAGCTAGCGTGGCTGACAGTTCAGATGGAGATGATGGAGATGTACTCTCTATATCATCAGGTAAGAATCAACCTTCTGATTCTTGGATTTTAGATTCTGGATGTTCATATCACATGTGTCCGCATAAGGATTGGTTTGATACATATCAACCATATAATGGTGGGTCTGTCCTAATGGGGAATGATGCCGTATGCAAGACCATTGGGATAGGCACTATCAAAATCAAGATGTTTGATGGGATAGTAAGAACTTTAGCAGATGTGAGACATGTACCAGAATTAAGGAAAAACTTAATATCTTTGGGGGCACTTGACTCAAATGGCTGCAAGTACATAGCAGAAGGTGGAGTTCTCAAAGTTATTAAGGGTGTAATGGTTGTCATGAAGGGACAGCTAGCAGGAAACCTATACAGACTCATAGGGAGCACAGTTATAGGTGGAGCATCTGTGACTACAGATGCAGTATTTGATACAGATGATACCTATCTGTGGCATATGCGGTTAGGGCATATGGGAGAAAGAGGATTGATGGAGCTTCATAAAAGGAAAATGTTGAAGGGAGTAAAAACTTGTAAATTGAACTTCTGCAAGTATTGTGTGTTCGGAAAACAGTGCAAGGTTAGCTTCAAAACTGCAAAACATAAGAGTAAAGGGGTGCTTGATTATGTACACAGCGATGTATGGGGTCCTTCAACAACAAAATCTAAAGGTGGGGCAGAATACTTCGTGACCTTTGTTGATGATTACTCAAGGAAAGTCTGGATCTACTTCATGAAGCATAAAAGTGAGGTGTTCACTAAATTTAAGGAATGGAAGGCTGAGGTAGAAAGGAAGACAGGAAAGAAAATTAAATACTTGAGAACAGACAATGGAGGAGAGTACACATACAAGCCGTTTCTAGAATTGTGCAAAGCTGAAGGGATTACACGTCACTTCACAGTTCCAAAGACACCACAACAAAATGGTGTAGCTGAAAGGATGAACAGAACATTTCTAGAAAGAGCTCGGAGTATGAGGCTGAATGCAGGGTTGAGCAAGAGATTTTGGGCAGAAGCAGTGAACATGGCATGTTTCCTCATCAATAGGTCTCCATCAAAGGCGATTGATTGTAAAATTCCTGAAGAGGTATGGACAGGAAAACCAGTAGATTATTCTATTCTAAAAATATTTGGTTGTCCAGCCTATGCGCATGTTGAGAGTGAGCAGCGTTCCAAGTTAGACTCAAAGTCTAAGAAATGTATCTTTCTTGGTTTTAAGAAAGGTGTAAAGGGATTCAAGTTGTGGGATCCAAGTTCACAGAAAGTTGTGGTTAGCAGAGATGTTGTGTTTGATGAGTCTCATATAGTGAAGTCAAATTACAATTCACAAGCAGTTGATGAAAATAAAGAAGGTTCTACTGTGCAGGTGGAGTTAGGTGAGTTAGAAACAACAAGAGAGAATGAGTCATCAAGTGACTTACCAGGACAACAGGAAGCAGTAGAAGTTCCCTATACTGTGGCAAAGGGTAAAGGGAAGCGTACTCACAAAGCACCTATGAGATACGGGTTTGAGGACATGGTTGCCTATGCCCTCACTGTAGGTACAGGTGATCCATCTTCCTACCATGATGCTATGAGTGATGCACAGCATGATAAATGGATGATAGCTATGATGGAGGAAATGGAATCTCTACAGAAGAACAAGACTTGGGAGATTGTGGAAAAACCCAAGGGAAGAAAAATCATTGGGTGTAAATGGGTCTTTCGTAAGAAAGAGGCAGCATCTGAGAAGGAGCGTGAAAGGTATAAGGCCAGACTTGTAGCCAAGGGCTATGCACAGAAGGAGGGGATAGACTACAATGAAATATTTTCTCCGGTGGTGAAACACACTTCGATCAGGGTACTACTTGCTTTGGTGGCCATGTATGATTTAGAGCTTGAACAACTTGATGTGAAAACTGCATTTCTTCATGGTGACTTGGAGGAACAGATTTACATGGAGCAGCCTGAAGGTTTCAAGGTGCAGGGAAAGGAAGACCATGTTTGTCTGCTTAAGAGGTCGCTTTATGGCCTTAAGCAATCTCCTAGGCAGTGGTACAAACGCTTTGATTCTATGATGAAGATTGGCTACACAAGAAGTGAGTATGATAGTTGTGTTTATTATAAAGTGTCAAGTGATAATTCCATTATTTTGTTGATGCTTTATGTTGATGACATGCTCATTGCTGCAAAGAACAAACATGATATAGTTTCTTTGAAGTCTTTGTTGAGTGCTGAATTTGAGATGAAGGATCTTGGTGCCGCTAAGAAGATCCTTGGCATGGAAATCCTTAGAGATAGAAATGCAGGTAAACTTTGGGTAACTCAGAAGAGGTATATTGAAAAGGTGCTAGAGCGTTTCAATATGGAAAAGGCCAAGCCGGTTAGCACTCCGTTAGCTGGCCACTTCAAGTTATCTGAAAGGGAATGCCCTACAACACATGAGGAGGTGGAGCAGATGTCTCAAGTCCCTTATGCTAGCGCAGTTGGGAGTCTCATGTATGCTATGGTTTGTAGCAGGCCAGATTTGTCTCATGCAGTCAGTGTTGTTAGCAGATACATGAGTAATCCAGGGAAGGAGCATTGGAATGCAATTAAGTGGATCTTCAGATACTTGAGCAAGACTAAAGATATAGGTGTTATGTTCAATGGCAAGGGAAGTTCTACAAAATTGGCAGGTTATGTTGATTCTGACTATGCCGGTGATTTAGATAAGAGGAGGTCTACGACAGGGTACGTGTTTACATTGGCTGGCGGACCTATATCATGGAGGGCGATGCTCCAGTCTACAATTGCATTGTCCACTACAGAGGCAGAGTACATGGCAGCAGTTGAGGCTGCCAAGGAAGGAGTCTGGTTGGCTGGACTAGTTCGTGAGTTGGGGTTGGAGCAAGGAGGTGCAGTGTTACATTGTGACAGTCAGAGTGCCATACATCTTGCAAAGAATCAAGTGTTTCATGCAAGGACAAAGCATATTGATGTGAGATTTCACAAGATCAGGGAGCTTGTGTCAGAAGGCAGTATTCACTTGAGAAAAATTCATACAGATCTCAATCCTGCAGATATGTTTACAAAGCCAGTTACTACAGAGAAGTTCGAGTCCTGTTTGGACTTGATTAATATTACTCATTGTTGAAGATGAGGGACGCACCAAACAGGTGCGGGTTTGTGCCTCTAATGAGGTACAATGATGAAGACGTCTACAAGTTATCTTTACAAGAGGTTCAACAGAATTCAAGACCAGATGCATATTGTGTTGGTGTATGATGTCTTGTATTCCGTCGCAGTTTAATCCAGGGAGTACTGGTGCAGCACCTAGACAGCCAGGACGGCGGTATTGTAGTTTAATCCGGATTAGGGTGGCAATTGTAGTTTGATCCGGATTAGGGTTTTTTCCGTTATATATTTGTAGCGAGGGTTTCTTTCTCTGTAATGCAAGCAATACGGAGAGGTGTGAGGAAGAGCGTTGTAACCCTATTCTCCATTGATAGTGAAGCAGGATCTCATCTCACCGGGGACGTAGGCAACCTTGCCGAACCTCGTAAAATATGTGTGCATTGTTTGTTTTGTTTTTCCATTATCTTCTGCATCGTTTTAGGGTTGCGTTTCTACATATTGAGGGACCTAGAAGAGATAAGGGTAGACTTAAAATGACTATTGGCGAAGTGGTAAGAACAAATATGCATATGGCAAGGTTGTTCCTAGAAGTTGTTCTACTTTTACCCAAATTTTTTTATCTTTTCTTATGTATTTTATTTCCTTGTTTACCTTATTTCATTTGCTGTTTCATATTAGATCCATTTAGCCGACCCCATTTAGTTGGGATAAGGTTATGGTTGTTGTTGTTGTATGCAAATTCTAGATGGATCCCCCTATTGCATAAGTATGTGTTTGGATTTTGCATCTAAGGATTCAGAAGTTTTTCAAAACAAAATCGTAACCTGGGGATGGGGGAATTTAAACCTCATTTTAAGGTTTTTTCTTACATAGAATAATCAATATGGAATTCAAGTTCTATTTGGAGTTCCTTTACATGGGTAGCTGAAAATGTATCTGTGTATTGTACAACGACAAACATACATACAAAGGATGAAGTTACATTATTGAAGAATGGCAAAGGGGAAGGCAGAAGAGTGGGTGCATCTAGCATTCTAGCCTGTGGTCGTAGGTTAAACCAGTGAAAGGATTTTATAGATAAGATTATAGAGAGTATCAGGTCGAGGGGTGGGCTGGAAGGTGGAGGCAGGGACAGTAGGGAGGGAGTGGGTCAAGAGTGGGGAGAGGGGGAGATGCAAGGGCACTGGGACTGGGTGTAGTAGTAGTGGAGGGAGAGAGATAACTGTGGATGGATTGAATGGTTGAGATGCTTCCTATCCCATCCAGCGGTAAATAAGGTGTGCTAGTGTGTAAAATTCCATTATACACTCCTAGGTGTGAATTCCCACCCACCGACAAATATATGAATGGAAATTATCTAGTACCACCCCTAAAATTGAAAATAACTTCGAATGACCCCTAAAAATAAAAATAATATCCACCGCATCCCTAATTTGTAACACTGTTAACTAAAAGTGAGAAATGACATTTTTTACCCTTATACTTAAAACTCTAAAAAGAGCTCATTCTTACCCTTCCAAACCCTTACATATTATCACCTTCAGTTCAGCTGCAACCCTAGCTGGGCGATTATAACGTTAACAATAGCAAGCAGAAGCTGCGGTGGGTAGCTCCGCACCAAATCTTCATCTGCGACCCTGGCAGAGAAAACCCCCATCTTTCTCCTTATGAAAGAAAGAAAATTATTGAAGTTATTACCTCAATTTACCTCGTTGGCTGCTATCAATAATTTCTTAGAAGGAACGAAGGTGAGACGCAAAGCAAACTCAGGCGGTGTGGTTTTGAAACCCTATCATCCAAGAGTGAGAGTTGTATCAGTGAAGCGCAAATTGTAATCGGAGGGGTCAAAATAAGTGAGACTAGCACCAAGGTTCCCAAATTCAGGTGGGATTTTTCCCATTAGTTGATTGTAGTAGAGCTCAAGCTGCCACAGATTCGTAAGCTTCACGATATCAGTTGGGATCTCGCCGGATAGATTGTTATCAGCGAGTTCTAGGTCGATGAGTCCGATGAGATTTCCGATGCCTTTGGGAATAGTTCCTTCGAGGCTGCAATTGGAGAGGTACAGCCAGAACAACTTTTGGAGCTTCAAAACCTCCAACGGGAATGGAGGATTGTTGAAGAAATTGTCGCCAAGACTTAGAAAGGCGAGATTTGTCATGTTTGCCATTGAACTCCATGGGAAAGGACCGGAAATCCCATTGGAATTCAAGCTCAGCAATTCTAATTGGGTTAGAGTGGATAAATTAGGGATTGTAGTACATGAGAAGGAATTATACCCAAGATCTAAGTACCGCAAGTAACTGCAATTCCTCAAAGCTTTTGTGATGGTACCGTACAAGAAATTCGATCCAAGATCCAATTTCTACTAGTATGGAAGCTGATAGATGGAGTTTTAAGGGGATAACATTGATCAGATTTTTGTTACCCAGTTCAATACTTGTTACTGAACCGTCCGAATTACAGGAAATTCCAGTGAAATTGCAAGGTTGATTATTTGGTGTCCATGAATCGAAAATAATGGTGTCTGATCTCCGAAACGCAGCTTTGAATTTGATGTCAAGATCATCTGATTGGGCAACATATAATGGAGACAACAAGAAGAGAAGAAGTAGAACCACAGACATGGAGGGCGGTGAAGGTAGAGAATAAACCCTTATTCTCATCTGGGTCGCCTCCTATAACCTCTTCCTCTTCCTTTCTTCTTCGCAGGTATACGAAACAAAGGTAGTCGGAGCACAGCCGCAGTAGTCAAAGCAGATTGTAATCGAAGGTCATTATAGTAACTTAACATACCCATAAGGATAGATTGGCCATTTAATGAAAAAATGAATAATGACATCATCACTAAACGCCTTAAACTTAACGGAATGAGTTTTTTAGATATAATTTTGAAAAAATAACGGGTCTATTAGACGTTATTTTCATTTTTGGGGGTCACTCTACTCACTCCAAGTTATTTTCAATTTTAGGGGTAGTACTAGATAATTTCCCATGCATAAAAGAAGAGGGGTTAAAAAAATCCAGAAGGAAAGGCAGGGAACGATAGTACAAACCTGCATATGAAGAGGCCTAAAAGGAACAAGAAACGATTTCTTAAAATTTGAAAAATGCTCCGGAAGTGCCTCTTCTTGTGTTGATGGCTCTGCCAGTGGAGTAGAGCGCTGGCCCAAGTCTAGAGAGATGTCGCTCGCTCATCCGAATCGGTTGTGTAACATCTTGTAAACTACCCCATTTCCTCATAAATTCTCTTGGGGGAATCATGACCAATTACTCAATTGATATATATGAATTACAGATTGCCTCCACAGCCTGAACGGATTTACTTGGGAACAAGATAAGAGGCAGAAACATGACATTCGCTCAAGCTGAATAATTAGCTACAATTGACAGTCCAGTGTTTGCAATCTGGCATCAGAATATAATAACCGAATAGCATGAACACACCTTGAGACCGTAGTGTAAACCGAAAATGAAAATAACTGACTTTACCGTTATTCAGGTACAAGTGTGTAACTCATCTGATAGAGGGGGTTGGAAAACAAACCCTTACAATAGAACTAGTTATTTGTTCAATTTCCAGTTTCCAAGTGTTTCAGATATTGAGATTTATGGATGTGAAGTACAAAACACAAATCAACAAATGAATTTTACAACCCCCCCCCCCCCCCAACTGCCTGCATAAAAATTACCCTCCTCTTCGGAAACTCCCTAAAAAAACAATCCATTCCTTTCTTTAAGGGAAGCTTTTGTCTGAAGCCAATGACTGCTGCATACAACACCTCAGACCTCATCGACTTCAGTGCCATCCAAAAATGCCGGTGAGAAGCCCAAAAGGCAAGTCAATAAAACCAATTCTAGCATCAACCACTGGCAACAATCTCGTGGATGGCATCACTTACAGCTTGATCTTCCGATCTAACTGCCAGCTTCATGGCAACCTGCTTGGGACCATCAATCCCGAACGACAAGCGAACAAGAACCTTGACATTGCCTATGTACACACCGGACAACAAACATGTGTGTGATCTTGAATTGCTTGGGACAGCTTCAGTGCCCTGCATAGAACAAACATATAAAGCCTTTCAGCAGCCAAAACTTTTTTACCCTTGACACATTTTCTCCCTGGCTTTCTGAATAGGAAAAGTATAATGAAACAATCGTCATACATAACCAGCAGGCAACTAGTGCATGAACTAATAATTAGAATCATCTGAGAATGGTGGCAGACCAATAGACCAAAAGCAATTACATCTTTATGTTAACTGATCCAATTTTCAAACATTAGTACAACGAAATGCATTAGATTTCCTTGTTTCGTTTTTCTTAGTATCAGGGAAGCTGGTTGGCAGTTGGTTGAATGCAAGTGTGAAAATGGGTGTTGAACGCAGGTCTGCCACACGGACCCAAGATGATGTTCAAATATTAAGCACAAAGATTCCAAAACTTCTCCAAATTGTAGGTTGTGTTTCTATTTTATGATCTCATAACAAAACTTACCTCACAGGGCTGCATGCCAAGAATGTTGATGACAGCATTCACAGCCTCAGCCAAGCTCTCCCTTACCCCAAGGCCATACTCATCAACACGCTCAGTATCTGGGTCCATGGTTTCCCATGCATTCCTAAAGTTGGAAACCCCCACTTTTAACATATAATCTGCAGGCACAACCTCAAGGTCCTCCAGCTGATACTCATCTTCAACACCATCTTCATCTGCTTCACCAGTAGCAGGATCAACCTGAAGAAAACCAACAGAAATTTGAAAATTTTATATTGAATCTAGTAAGTGTAGGGTTTCATTGATGCCCCTGTTTTCTAGTTTACTTGATCAACAATAAGTTATCATAAAGTTAATGACCTGCATACTCACTAGCAAAAAGCAGCTCGTCCAAAAAGTTAAAAGCATATAGTTTTCCTTTATTTATTCATTTACTTCTTTTTTTTT